>NC_074678.1:1867636-1882636 GCF_029448725.1 Salvelinus fontinalis | reverse complement strand
TCCCTGGGTCTAATACAGAGAGACAGACATATCCTCCCTGGGTCTAATACAGAGAGACAGACATGTCCTCCCTGGGTCTAATACAGAGAGGACCAGAGCACCAACACAGAGAGACAGACATGTCCTCCCTGGGTCTAATACAGAGAGACAGACATGTCCTCCCTGGGTCTAACAGAGAGACAGACATCAGACATGTCCTCCCTGGGTCTAATACAGAGAGACAGACATGTCCTCCCTGGGTCTAACAGAGAGACAGACATGTCCTCCCTGGGTCTAACAGAGAGACAGACATGTCCTCCCTGGGTCTAACAGAGAGAAGACCAGAGCACCAACACAGAGAGATCGACAGAGAGAGAGAGAGACAGCTCCAGATCGAGGGAGGGAGGGAGAGGGGCACAAATTACAAATAAAATGCATGATTCATCATCAGATCGTAATAAAAATGGTTACCTGGCGATAACCTTCCTTTTTAACTCATCATGTTCATTAGGCTTCATTAATAGTACTGCTCTTACTGTACAAGCCAATCACAGAGGCAGTTCGCTTATAGGTAGGGAAGTGATGGAGCCGTTTCACAGTGGGAATGGGTTGCTGGAGGTGAAACACACACACCTGGCCCTCCTCTGTCTTCAGAGTATAGACAGCTGTGGCTGTGGCTTATTGTGGACGAAGCAGAAACATGTAAGTAGAGAAATCTTTCTCCTGATTTAAATGTCAGCTTGGCGTGTTGAGTGATGATCGTCTACCGTCTACAGGACTCAGTGTGACTGTTAGTGAGACAGGATAGTACATTCCTCTGTCTGGATGTGTGTGTGTGTGTGTGTGTGTGTGTGTGTGTGTGTGTGTGTGTGAGTAGCAACGTTGGCTGCCGATGATGTTGTTTTCTGTGAATGTCGGAGGCTGAACTTCCAATTAAAGCTGTGGTGTTTGATTAACACACACACACACACACACACACACACACACACACACACACACACACACACACACACACACCTCTCTCCCTCTACTTCATTTGTTAACTTCCAACCGCAGTCTTAAAATACAACAAGGAGGTGTGCACTGGGTAAACTTCCCACCTTGATTGGGAACACAGACAATCAAATATAGGAATGGTAGGAATGTAAGGAACCGTGTGTCAACAAAGCAGCGGGGAAAGAGAACAGAGGGAATTACACTGCGATCTGAAAGAGTTGCGCTGAAAATGAACACGTTCTCAAATCCTCCCTCGAATGTGTAAAACACACTAAAAGAAAAACACATTTTTTTACCAAAAATAAATAAAAAATACTCTAGTTTTTGATATGAAGTCTACGGGATCAAATAAAAATGGGATTCATTCAAACATTGTCTGTCTTTGGAATTAATGTCTCCCTAATTTGCTATTCTTGGACACTTTTAATGACTAGCAGGGTAAACAACCACACTACACCCCAATTAATACCGTATCTGTATAACACACAGTAGGAGAAGTCTGCAAGAGGATCTAAAAACAATACATAATGAAACACGTTGATCTTCAGAACAGCACAGTAGTTCAAAACACGGATTCTTTATTCTGTACACTCGTCAACACGTTGGTTTTCAGAAAACACACACCTCAGAGTCCTATATTAGTAGCATCTGTGGAAAAGTGTCTGAAACTTTCCTTAGCTTAAGAACCTATAAACCTTTTCAGACCATCGCCCGCAAATGCACAGAAAAACACATTTAACTCAAATCAACGGCACTTAATGAACACATATTAAGAGCAAATCGTTTTTTTCTTCAACAAATAATAAAATAACTATTGAACATTATAATACAACATTATAATTTAACATTATAAAAATGATTTATTTCCTTCTATAAATGGGCTTAATATCCAGACAATAACCCTAAACAGATTATGGCTAGGAAAGTCAGAATACATTTATTATATCAGCTGCATGATATTTTCATTAAATTTCAATACAAGAAAAATGTAGCATTGATGCAAATGTTTAATGTTTTGTTCAGTAACATTTGTCTGTCATATTTTTATTTAATCAAAAGTAATTTAATTCAACCAAAATAAACAACAGAAATATACTTATTTTAGAAAATCGCAAGTCAAACTTTATTGAAAAATTATTTATGCGAAATTCTATATTTATTACCACTGTCAGAAGTGAACATTCCCAGTGTGCGTAGCAGGGCACATTTAGAAGAAAAACAATTAGCACAGGACCTTCAACTCTGTCTCATCTGATGTTTCCAATAAATACACGGCAGAAATCATTCTCAGAAGATTACACACATCCTTTTTTCACCCTTTTACCAATTATTCTCTCTATTTGTAAATCTTTCGCTTTTTCACCAAGCGGAAGCGCTACTGGCGAGGTAGCGTTTCTAATAGTCAATAAATCTGAAATATTATGTGTGAAATTGAGGGAAAAAGCCATTAAGGGCTGGGCAGCAGAGGGGGCAGCGGAGGGGCCCTGTCTGGGAGTGGGCCAAGTAACGAAGGAAGTCTGTGACCCCTGACCCCTCCAGAGCCGGGCCAGTGGTCAGCTGGAGCCGTAATGGACGCCACATGCACGTAGCCTCTCCGCAGCCGCAATTAGGTACATACATACTCCAAAGAAAGAGTTTGGCTTCAATCAATATCAGAGAGAACTGCTTTCTTTCTTTACTTGAAACACACACCCCCCCCACCCCCCAAACAAGGTTGGCCCCTGGCTCTATTTTATTACGCTTGGTTTTTATGGATGGAGAGGCGTTGAACTTTCTGAATAGGGATAAATAGAAAACTCTCACTATCTGAATCCTAGATAAGGCTGAGGTGAAAGGAGATGAAGGTTATTAAGTCGACTTAAGCCGTCTACCCCTGATAAGTCATATTAAAAGTATCACAAAGCACGTTTTTTTTCTGCCAGTAAAGTCATACGTTGTAAAAAGAAATCACGACAGCTGTGATGGAAACGGGCCGTTTCGGGAACCATTTTATAACAACGCAGACAGATCATTTGTTCGTGCGACATGGTGTGATCTATTTGTGTCAGTAAAATTAATTATACGATAAAATGGTGGTGGAAACGCAAATATTGATATAATAACCATCATATGGAAGTAAGTCCCGCGACGATATGATGTCCTCCCACTCGGACTCAGGAAACCATGCAGTTCATTAGTCTACAGACTAAATAAGTTATGGTGAAAGTGTACAGTGATGAGCTTGATGCTCCTTTCTAATAAATATTGAGCGTCTTATTCTGGTGACATGAAGATCGATGCTTGATTGTCATTTGACAAAAAAAAATATTCTAGCTCTTATCCATAATAATCTCAGCATGTAGACTAGTCTACCCGTACTGTATTTACGAGCTGTTGGCCAGAGGAGGCACATTTGCTATTTAACACAATCATTTTTTTGTGACAAAACTATCGGTAGACTTGAAAATGCCATGGAAACACATTGAACTTTACATTTTTATTTGACACATGGAAACGTAAGTAAAAAATTGTAAATTTTGTGTGCATTGTCATCACGCACTGATTTTTATCCGCAACAAGTCAGTTTGGTGGAAACACCACCGGTGGGGAAATATTTTCTTTATGCAGATTTTGGAATATTCGCATGATACTCTGTCGCCAAATGAATGGAAACCTAGCTAATATAATTTCTCTACATTCTTCTCCTGATTAGATGGAAACCTAGCCAATGTAATTTCTCTACATTCTTCTCCTAAATGCTTACAGTGACTTGCTGTTGATAGGTCTAGCGTATGCGGTCACCGCAGTGCCAAGCCCTTGTATTTATCAGGACGCTAGTCAGCGAGACATATACACTAAGTTCTATGTATAGTCCCTTTACCTCCACCTACATGTACAAATTACCTGGACTGACCTGTACCCTTTACCCCCACCTACATGTACAAATTACCTGGACTAACCTGTACCCCCACCTACATGTATAAATTACCTGGACCGGTACCCCCTGTATATAGCCTCGTTGTTATTTTATTGTGTTACTTTTTACTTTAGTTTATTTGGTAAATATTTTCTTAACTCTTTCTTGAACTGCATTGTTGGTTAAGGGCTTGTGAGGAACTGTATTGTTGGTTAAGGGCTTGTGAGGAAGCATTTCATGGTGAGGTTGTATTCGGTGCACGTGACAAATAAAGTTTGATTTGATTTAAATTTTGATGTTTGTCTACAATAATTCTAGCTGTCCTAAGTTATGATGACAGTTCTATAAAGTCAATATCAACCAGTCAGTGAACAGTTTCTTATTGTGAGATTAAAAGTGACAGTTTTAATTAAGGCTTCTGTTCCCCTGCAGTGGGTTCTGACGAACTGAGCAATGCCTCTCAACCAATCTCACCGTATGTAAACACAAATATCAGATGCCGTGTGACACATCCTTTTAACTAACCAGAAAACTAACAAGGGGCCAGGAATTCCCCGCAATTAATACCTGCTATATTCCTGATTCATCTCCATCACCCCTAGCGATAAGGTAGCAGGAGAAAGAGAGGGATAATTAGCTGTAGTAAATATGTGATAGCACTGTGGTGTAATAGGGGACAGCTCTTGTTTCAGGTGATTCGCCGTGAGTGTGTTCTGTGATTAGTCGTAGGGAAATGGCGAGCTCTGAGCCACCACTTCATTTAGCAGATGACAAACACAAAGGGTTTTCTCTGTTGCCTGTCAGATTCAAAAGAGCCAGCTCCCTTTTGTGACAAACTCAGTTTGCTGTTTAATTTAGGAGTGGAGTCCCTGGGCACAGAGAGAGAGAGAGAGAGACAAAGACAGAGAGAGGCGGGCTGCTGCACAGTCACAGAGAGAGGCGGTCGTACTGTAGGTATAGGTACACAGCCTCAAGAGGAGTATTAAATCCCCCCTAGAGAGGAAAGAAACAAACAGCCTCCTGTGTGATTCAAACGGAGGGATGACAGGCGCGTGTGTGTGACCCTGGTTTCCTGTTGCTCGGACCGGTGTCAGCGCTACATTAATTAAAGAGAGGGAGCTGGCAGGTGGCTACAGAGGCACCACTGGTAATTGGTCCCCTTATTCTCTGTCTCTCTTGCTCCCTCTGTTTCCCTCTCCCTCACAAACCCCTAGTCTCTCCTCCTATCCCTCTCCCTCTCACAAACCCCCAGTCTCTCCTCCTATCTCTCTCCCTCTCACAAACCCCCAGTCTCTCCTCCTATCCCTCATCCCTCTCACAAACCCCCAGTCTCTCCTCCTATCCCTCACAAACCCCCAGTCTCTCCTCCTATCCCTCATCCCTCTCACAAACCCCCAGTCTCTCCTCCTATCACTCATCCCTCTCACAAACCCATAGTCTCTCCTCCTATCCCTCATCCCTCTACCTTTCAAAAACCCCCAGTCTCTCATCACTCTCCCTCTCACAAACCCCCAGTCTCTCCTCCTATCCCTCATCCCTCTCACAAACCCCCAGTCTCTCCTCCTATCCCTCATCCCTCTCACAAACCCCCAGTCTCTCCTCCTATCCCTCATCCCTCTCCCTCTCCCTCTCACAAACCCCCAGTCTCTCCTCCTATCTCTCATCCCTCTCCCTCTCACAAACCCCCAGTCTCTCCTCCTATCCCTCATCACTCTCCCTCTCACAAACCCCCAGTCTCTCCTCCTATCCCTCATCCCTCTCCCTCTCACAAACCCCCAGTCTCTCCTCCTATCCCTCATCACTCTCCCTCTCACAAACCCCCAGTCTCTCCTCCTATCCCTCATCCCTCATCCCTCTCACAAACCCCCAGTCTCTCCTCCTATCCCTCATCCCTCTCCCTCTCACAAACCCCCAGTCTCTCCTCCTATCCCTCATCACTCTCCCTCTCACAAACCCCCAGTCTCTCCTCCTATCCCTCATCCCTCTCCCTCTCACAAACCCCCAGTCTCTCCTCCTATCCCTCTCCCTCTCACAAACCCCCAGTCTCTCCTCCTATCCCTCTCCCTCTCACAAACCCCTAGTCTCTCCTCCTATCCCTCATCCCTCTCACAAACCCCCAGTCTCTCCTCCTATCCCTCATCCCTCTCCCTCTCACAAACCCCCAGTCTCTCCTCCTATCCCTCTCCCTCTCACAAACCCCCAGTCTCTCCTCCTATCCCTCTCCCTCTCACAAACCCCCAGTCTCTCCTCTCATCCCTCTCCCTCTCACAAACCCCCAGTCTCTCCTCCTATCTCTCTCCCTCTCACAAACCCCCAGTCTCTCCTCCTATCTCTCTCCCTCTCACAAACCCCCAGTCTCTCCTCCTATCCCTCTCCCTCTCACAAACCCCCAGTCTCTCCTCCTATCCCTCATCCCTCTCCCTCTCACAAACCCCCAGTCTCTCCTCCTATCCCTCACCCCTCTCCCTCTCACAAACCCCCATTCTCTCCTCCTATCCCTCTCCCTCTCACAAACCCCCAGTCTCTCCTCCTATCCCTCTCCCTCTCACAAACCCCCAGTCTCTCCTCCTATCCCTCATCCCTCTCCCTCTCACAAACCCCCAGTCTCTCCTCCTATCCCTCATCCCTCTCCCTCTCACAAACCCCCAGTCTCTCCTCCTATCCCTCTCCCTCTCACAAACCCCCAGTCTCTCCTCCTATCCCTCATCCCTCTCACAAACCCCCAGTCTCTCCTCCTATCCCTCATCCCTCTCCCTCTCACAAACCCCCAGTCTCTCCTCCTATCCCTCATCACTCTCACAAACCCCCACTCTCCTCCTATCCCTCATCCCTCTCACAAACCCCCAGTCTCTCCTCCTATCCCTCATCACTCTCCCTCTCACAAACCCCCAGTCTCTCCTCCTATCCCTCATCACTCTCCCTCTCACAAACCCCCAGTCTCTCCTCCTATCCCTTATCACTCTCCCTCTCACAAACCCCCAGTCTCTCCTCCTATCTCTCATCCCTCTCCCTCTCACAAACCCCCAGTCTCTCCTCCTATCCCTCTCACAAACCCCCAGTCTCTCCTCCTATCCCTCATCACTCTCCCTCTCACAAACCCCCAGTCTCTCCTCCTATCCCTCATCACTCTCCCTCTCACAAACCCCCAGTCTCTCCTCCTATTCCTCATCCCTCTCACAAACCCCCAGTCTCTCCTCCTATCCCTCATCCCTCTCACAAACCCCCAGTCTCTCCTCCTATCCCTCATCACTCTCCCTCTCACAAACCCCCAGTCTCTCCTCCTATCCCTCATCCCTCTACCTTTCAAAAACCCCCAGTCTCTCATCACTCTCCCTCTCACAAACCCCCAGTCTCTCCTCCTATCCCTCATCCCTCTCACAAACCCCCAGTCTCTCCTCCTATCTCTCATCCCTCTCACAAACCCCCAGTCTCTCCTCCTATCTCTCATCCCTCTCCCTCTCACAAACCCCCAGTCTCTCCTTCTATCCCTCATCACTCTCCCTCTCACAAACCCCCAGTCTCTCCTCCTATCCCTCATCACTCTCCCTCTCACAAACCCCCAGTCTCTCCTCCTATCCCTCATCCCTCTCCCTCTCACAACCCCCCAGTCTCTCCTTCTATCCCTCATCCCTCTCCCTCTCACAAACCCCCAGTCTCTCCTCCTATCCCTCATCCCTCTCCCTCTCAAAAACCCCCAGTCTCTCCTCCTATCCCTCATCCCTCTCACAAACCCCCAGTCTCTCCTCCTATCCCTCATCACTCTCCCTCTCACAAACCCCCAGTCTCTCCTCCTATCCCTCATCCCTCTCCCTCTCACAAACCCCCAGTCTCTCCTTCTATCCCTCATCACTCTCCCTCTCACAAACCCCCAGTCTCTCCTCCTATCTCTCATCCCTCTCCCTCACACAAACCCCCAGTCTCTCCTTCTATCCCTCATCACTCTCCCTCTCACAAACCCCTAGTCTCTCCTCCTATCCCTCATCCCTCTCACAAACCCCCAGTCTCTCCTCCTATCCCTCATCCCTCTCACAAACCCCTAGTCTCTCCTCCTATCCCTCATCCCTCTCACAAACCCCCAGTCTCTCCTCCTATCCCTCATCCCTCTCACAAACCCCCAGTCTCTCCTCCTATCCCTCATCCCTCTCCCTCTCACAAACCCCTAGTCTCTCCTCCTATCCCTCATCCCTCATACAAACCCATAGTCTCTCCTATCCCTCATCCCTCTCCCTCTCACAAACCCCCAGTCTCTCCTCCTATCCCTCATCCCCCTCTACCTCCGTTTCTAACCCACAGTCTTTCTCGCTCTGTCGTTTCCCAGAGACGTGCCACTGGGCAGGCAGAAAAGCAGTCTTTGAGGAATAATGATTAAAATAGAGGGAGAGATGTTTCCACAGATCTGATGGCTAATGACTGCCCGACTTTCAGTGTGTGTGTGTGTGTGTGTGTGTGTGTGTGTGTGTGTGTGTGTGTGTGTGTGTGTGTGTGTGTGTGTGTGTGTATCGGAATATTTTGAAATGAAAAGGAAGCAGCCTGAAGTCTTTGGTTCTTTAAAAACCTGCTGTAACATATTGTGTTCTATAGTTTGGAAAATAAATGAATATGACTCTGGATTACAACATAATGTTAGTTTCCAACATTAGGGCTGTTTTCCTAAAGAAGTTAAATTAGCTTCGTGTTTTGTTTCCTTGCCACGATACTAAACGAGTATTGCAATACTGGCGTCTTCTGGGCCTAGTGTGTGTGTGTGTCTATGTGTGTGTGTGTGTGTGTGTGTGTGTGTGTGTGTGTGTGTCACAGGATTCCCCACTAGAGCCACTAATGACCGGGGGTTAGGGGGGGTTGGGGGGGGGTGAGGAAAGAAGAGTGTATGTGAGAATGTTTCTCTATAAGAAGATAAACTACATGTTGGTGAATAAGAGAGAGAGAAAGAGAAAGAGGGCGGAGAGAGGGAAGGTGTGAAAGGAGGTGTGTGTATAGGAACCATTTTAAAAGACTATATACTAGAGGGTGTGTGTGTATAGGAACCATTTTAAAAGACTATATACTAGAGGGTGTGTGTGTGTATAGGAACCATTTTAAAAGACTATATAATAGAGGGTGTGTGTGTGTATAGGAACCATTTTAAAAGACTATATACTAGAGGGTGTGTGTGCATAGGAACCATTTTAAAAGACTATATACTAGAGGGTGTGTGTGTATAGGAACCATTTTAAAAGACTATATACTAGAGGGTGTGTGTGCATAGGAACCATTTTAAAAGACTATATACTAGAGGGTGTGTGTGTGTATAGGAACCATTTTAAAAGACTATATACTAGAGGGTGTGTGTGTGTAGGAACCATTTTAAAATACTATATACTAGAGGGTGTGTGTGTATAGGAACCATTTTAAAATACTATATACTAGAGGGTGTGTGTGTATAGGAACCATTTTAAAAGACTATATACTAGAGGGTGTGTGTGTATAGGAACCATTTTAAAAGACTATATACTAGAGGGTGTGTGTGTATAGGAACCATTTTAAAAGACTATATACTAGAGGGTGTGTGTGTATAGGAACCATTTTAAAAGACTATATACTAGAGGGTGTGTGTGTATAGGAACCATTTTAAAAGACTATATACTAGAGGGTGTGTGTGTATAGGAACCATTTTAAAATACTGTGCTAGTGTGTGTGTGTGTGTGTGTGTGTGTGTGTGTGTGTGCGTGCGTGCGTGCGTGCGTGCGTTAATCAAATTAAACTTTATTGGTCGCGTGCGTATACACAGATTTGAAGATGTTATTGCAGTGAAATGTTGTGTTTGTAGCTCCAACAGTGCAGGAATAATAAATAGCAATTAGTTCTGAGCGGTTTCTAAACAACTAATTGACTGACGTCGGTTACATTTATTTTTAAATTCCATTTATTTTGTAAATATTTTTTGGGGGGTGAGATCAATGGGCACATTTTCTCAGTTTCTCTAGTGATGAATCAGATCAAGCCCAAACTGTGTGATGTAGTAGGGAGTGGTAGTTTCCAACAGGCCAAAATGCTACATAGTTTAGCGCAAAAAAACTTGGTCATTAACTACAATGACCATAATCCATTGCGTGCCTACTTGTCCGGTCTGTCTCTTTTATGCCTTTACGAATGAACGATTGAGGGATAGATAGCAGTTGCTTCACGAGGTATCTCTACCTGAAAATACACGATCTAAGTGATTGATAGTTGGTATTCAGCAGACATAAAAGTATGTCTTATTTACTTTGAAGAACTACTAAAATAGTGATGTCAGACAGCAGCTCTATCAAGATGAGACAATGACTTGGAATTAAATAATAAAGTCATTAAATAAAACAAATGTAATATACACAACAACTGAAATATTGTATGAAAGTAAAGTAAATGTGAATAAGTGATGGTTAATAAGTGATGCAGTACTGGGGCAGTCACTACCACCATGGGACTTTTACTAATAGTGTTATTCTGTGTTGTTACAGCATTCAACGCACACAATGCATAGTGCATTGTCTAAACCGAAATCTGTGATTATTTTAGTAACAATGAAAACCGAAAACGAACCCGACATCAAAAAGCACTAAATCGCTCAGCACTACTAGCAACACAAAACAATACAAACATAATCCCAAAAAGTTCAAAGAAATGAATAAATAAAGGTGTATAGACAGTACATGAATACAACATGTGAGGACAGCAGTATTATATGATGTGCCATGACTAGAATACAGTAAATACATATATATCTATAGTGTGTGTGTGTGTGTGTGTGTGTGTCTCTCTCTCTCTCTACTCACCACGTCACTGGGGAGGTTCTGCAGGTCATTCTGGGGACTCTCTAGTGTGTTGGTGTCAACGTTTAGTATCACCACATCCTCCAACGACCTGCTACGCACTCTCTGAGAGAAGAAACACAGGCTGTCAGCACACACACACCTCAACCCTGTTCCTACTTCCTCCTAAAACAGTTTGAAAATAAACATCTCCATGTCAGACCCAGCACATATGTATTCATGTCAGGGTTTTTAACGGATTCATTTGTGTTTTTATTGGTCCCAGAACTCGATACAGTGCTGCAAATATTTCACAGGTCAATATAATAGCCTGTCTTTTTACTGTTGTTTTTATTTCTTATCTTACCTATTGTTCACCCAATACCTTTTTTTGCACTATTGGTTAGAGCCTGTAAGTAAGCATTTCACTGTAAGGTCTACACCTGTTGTATTCGGCGCACGTGACAAATAAACTTTGATTTGATTTGATTTATTAAGTCACACAGACCTGTTTAATTAGCAGTAACCCACGTGCTTGTCTATTGTACCAGATATAGATAGACTGACAAGTAACATTTAAAAACTACAGTCATCACACAACTTAACTCCATACACACATATAAATATACACCAAAATGAAGAAAAACAAATAGAAATACTCCCTGCATTAGTCGGCTGTGCTGATAGTTACAAACCATACTATTATGTCTGCTGTGCTGATAGTTACAAACCATACTATTTTTGTCTGTTTGGATCAGTAGACAGGTGTGTATCGGGTGTGTGTATCGGGTGTGTGTGTGTGTGTGTGTATCGGGTGTGTGTGTGTGTGTGTGTATTGGGTGTGTGTGTGTGTGTGTGTGTGTGTGTGTGTGTGTGTGTGTGTGTGTGTGTGGGGGGGGGTGGATCTTTACATTGTCACTTTGATCTGTGACAGTCTGGGATATGGAGGCTCTCATATACACAATGACATAGTTACGCGCACACACACACACACACACACACACACACACACACACACACACACACACACACACACACACACACACACACACACACACACACACACACACAAAATCACGTAGATGAGCAAGCATACAGGCACAGACACACACAGTCATATACAATATGTCACAGTGGTGGCTGAGGAGGCTTGCATGCTGATCTGGTCTAATTATGCGGTGCAGTAGAGAGGGTCTGTCACTGGCACAGTGTGTGATAAATACTGCTACCGTCAGGTATGACACACACACACACACACACACACACACACACACACACACTCCCCTCCCCTCCCCTCCCTCCGATCTGAAATCCTGCAGCCTTGAACTGATTCATGCAATGTCCGTATTCACACCCCTTGACTTTTTCTACATTTTGTTGTGTTCCAAAGTGGGATTAAAATTGATTTAATTTCCTTTTTTTTGTCAACGATCTACACAAAATAGTATAGAACATCAAAGTGAAAGAAAAATAAAACCCATAATATTTCTTGATTAAATAAGTATTCAACTCCAATACATGTTAGAATCACCTTTGTCAGTGATTACAGCTGTGAGTCTTTCTGGGTAAGTCTCTAAGAGAGATTACAGCTGGGAGTCTTTCTGGGTAAGTCTCTAAGAGCTTTGCACACCTGGATTGTACAATTTGTAAGATATCATTGCAAGACAGACATTTTCAAGTCTTGCCATAGCTTTTCGAGCAAATTTAAGTCAAAACTATAAACAGGCCACTAAGGAACAACGATCAATGACGTCTTGGTAAGCAACTCCTGTGTATATTTGGCCTTGTGTTTCAGCAATGCTGCTGAAAGGTGAACTTTCTCCCAGTGTCTGTTGAAAAGCAGACAGAACCAAGTTTTCCTCCATTTTGCCTGTGCTTAGTTCTATTCCTTTTCTTTTTATCCTAAAAAAAAACGTATTAGTCCTTGCCGATGACAAGCATACCTGTAACATGATGCAGCCACCACCATGCTTAAAAATATGGAGAGTGGTACTCAGTAATTAGTTGCGGTGGATTCGCCCCAAAAATAACGCTTTGTTTTCAGGACAAAAAAGTTAATTTCGTTGCCACATTTTTTTGCAATATTTCTTTAGTGCCTTATTGCAAACAGGATGCTGGATGTATTGATACACCATCCAAAGTGTAATTAGTAACTGCACCATGCTCAAAGGGATAAGGCATTTGATGTCTAGTTGCCCTTCTTTGCGAACCACTGGATAACCTGGTCGTTGTGGTTTAATCTGTGCTTAAAATTCACTGCTCGACCTTACAGTGTGTGCTAAAGAGATGGGGTAGTCATTTAAAAATGATGTTAACCACTATTACTGCACACAGAGTCCATGCAACTTATGTGCCTTGTTAAGTACATGTTACTCCTGAACTTTAGGCCATAACAAAAGGGTTGAATGCCTCCCGAGTACCGAAACTACAGACCCGGGTTCGATCCCAGGCTGTGTCGCAGCCGGCCGCAAACGGGAGACTCATGGGGCGGCGCACAATTGGCCCAGCGCCGTCCGGGTTAGGGGAGGGTTTGGCCGGCCAGGATGTCTTTGTCCCATCGCGCTCTAGCGACTCCTGTGGCGGGCCGGACACATGTACGCTGACACGGTCGCCAGCTGTACGGTGTTTCCTCCGACACATTGGTGCGGCTGGCTTCCAGGTTAAGCGAGCAGTGCGTCAAGAAGCAGTGCGTCTTTGCAGGGTCGTGTTTCGGAGGACGCGTGGCTCTCGACCTTCGCCTCTCCCAGGTCTGTACGGGAGTTGCAGCGATGGGACAAGACTAGAGGTCGACCAATTAATCGGAATGGCCATCAACCACATCTTCAGATCAACCATAAACTAGATTTAGGGATAAAAGACCAATCTAATCCTTGATTCACACATGAATTGTCTGAGAAATTACAATAAATAAATGTAGCTTGGGCTAAGGATAGACTGAATGATACTATGTCTGATTGGCAGTCCTTCAGACATTTGGGAAATAAATGTCTATCTCTGGTTCGAAAAGTGAAATGAACATATTTATTGTGTATCGGAGAAGGATGTTAAATCCAGCCAATTCCTGGAAAGTGGGAAAATCATTGAAAACAAAACTCCACCCCCTCCGTTGCCCCAGCAGGTTTTCAAGGCCTCTGGTCCCATACGAGACAAATCGGGAAATGTGTAGTGCTTTTAGTAACCATTTTCCTTCCTCTGGCCACCTGTTTGAAAGGATAGTCTATGGAAATGTATCTCATTCCACTAGAGGGAGTCCTTTAGTCACCTCACAACAGATTGTACAGAATGCTGCTCTAACAGACTCACATACTACATATCTATGTGAACCAGTTGATGTCTATAATGTATTAAGTGCCTTGCTAACGATCGACGTAAAGAAATCCACAGGGGCTGATTCATGTGACCCCTTCTTACTACAGCTCACTGCCCCACGCATTGCTGAACCTTTTAACCTGGGAGTTATCTGTAAGATTTGTAAAGCGGCATATGTCCTCTCCCCTACATAAAGACGGAGATCCTTCTGACTTAGCCCAATCTCCAAGTTATCTTGCCTAGGTCAGGTATTAGAATCCCTGGTAAACTCACAGTTAAGATCTTTTTAAACATCTCACTCTCTTCTAAAATGTGCACCAGTCTGGTTTCAGACTTGGACATAGTACTGTTTCAGCCACTAGGCTTGTTTTAGATGACGTGTTAAATTGCCTAGATCATGAAAAACATTGTGCCGCCTATGAAACATAGTGATAGATCTATCCCCACCCAACAGACCAGATCTCAATAACGAAGCACAAACGCTCTTTGTTTGAGGAAACTCTGTCCCCGTCTTTGTTGCTCCTGTCTGTCCCCGACTGTGTTGCTCCTGTCTGTCCCCGCCTGTGTTGCTCCTGTCTGTCCCCGCCTGTGTTGCTCCTGTCTGTCCCCGCCTGTGTTGCTCCTGTCTGTCCCCGCCTGTGTTGCTCCTGTCTGTCCCCGACTGTGTTGCTCCTGTCTGTCCCCGACTGTGTTGCTCCTGTCTGTCCCCGACTGTGTTGCTCCTGTCTGTCCCCGTCTTTGTTGCTCCTGTCTGTCCCCGCCTTTGTTGCTCCTGTCTGTCCCCGCCTTTGTTGCTCCTGTCTGTCCCCGCCTTTGTTGCTCCTGTCTGTCCCCGCCTTTGTTGCTCCTGTCTGTCCCCGCCTTTGTTGCTCCTGTCTGTCCCCGCCTTTGTTGCTCCTGTCTGTCCCCGCCTTTGTTGCTCCTGTCTGTCCCCGCCTTTGTTGCTCCTGTCTGTCCCCGCCTTTGTTGCTCCTGTCTGTCCCCGCCTTTGTTGCTCCTGTCTGTCCCCGCCTTTGTTGCTCCTGTCTGTCCCCGCCTTTGTTGCTCCTG
>NC_074678.1:1860136-1862636 GCF_029448725.1 Salvelinus fontinalis | reverse complement strand
GACTAGTTAGTGTTGGATTCAGTCTACGTCCAGTCAGACTAGTTAGATTAGTGTTGGATTCAGTCAACGTCCAGTCAGACTAGTTAGATTAGTGTTGGATTCAGTCAACGTCTAGTCAGACTAGTTAGATTAGTGTTGGATTCAGTCAACGTCTAGTCAGACTAGTTAGATTAGTGTTGGATTCAGTCTACGTCCAGTCAGACTAGTTAGATTAGTGTTGGATTCAGTCTACGTCCAGTCAGACTAGTTAGTGTTGGATTCAGTCAACGTCTAGTCAGACTAGTTAGATTAGTGTTGTATTCAGTCTACGTCCAGTCAGACTAGTTAGATTAGTGTTCGATTCAGTCTACGTCCAGTCAGACTAGTTAGTGTTGGATTCAGTCAACGTCTAGTCAGACTAGTTAGATTAGTGTTGGATTCAGTCAACGTCTAGTCAGACTAGTTAGATTAGTGTTGGATTCAGTCAACGTCTAGTCAGACTAGTTAGATTAGTGTTGGATTCAGTCAACGTCTAGTCAGACTAGTTAGATTAGTGTTGTATTCAGTCAACGTCTAGTCAGACTAGTTAGATTAGTGTTGAATTCAGTCAACGCCCAAGTCAGACTAGTTAGATTAGTGTTGTATTCAGTCAACGTCCAGTCAGACTAGTTAGATTAGTGTTGGATGAGTGAAGACATGGACAGATTGCTGCCAACAGAATCAAATAGAAAGACCATTCACACTGTTCATTACGGAGCAAAACCTCACTGGATAATAGTGTGAGAGGAATGAGAAGAGGGAGGTGTGTGAATGTGTGTGTGCGTCCATTAGCTGAGTCTTACCAGCAGTAGTCCAGAAGATGTGGAGGCAGTACAGGGATGTAAATGTGTTGCCAGTACATGGGGTACAACATGGCAGCTGAACCGTGGACACACGCTGTTAACTACGGAGAGACGACAACACAATGTATTACAATAGAGAGCCTGGAGGACAGACCTACCGCTGGTCCGCTGGTTTTCATTTTAAAGGTAGATTCAGCAAGAGAGCAAATGTCTCTGTTGTGTATAATGTCATCTTTAAGGAGCTTCAAATTTTAAGGAAACACCAACATATTTAAAACCAAAGCACAGAGTAATGTATTGTAAATGCTGTTGGGGGGGAAGAGACTGTGTGATCCGTTGTGTTACTGCTGCCAACGTTTACCTCCCAACGAACCCCGTTGGTCAACACTGAACCCCGTTAGTCAACACTGAACCCCGTTAGTCAACCCCGTTAGTCAACCCCGTTAGTCAACACTGAACCCCGTTAGTCAACACTGAACCCCGTTAGTCAACACTGAACCCCGTTAGTCAACACTGAACCCCGTTAGTCAACACTGAACCCCGTTAGTCAACACTGAACCCCGTTAGTCAACACTGAACCCCGTTAGTCAACACAAACCCCGTTAGTCAACACAAACCCCGTTCCCCAACACTGAACCCCGTTCCCCAACACTGAACCCCGTTCCCCAACACTGAACCCCGTTCCCCAACACTGAACCCCGTTGGTCAACACTGAACCCCGTTGGTCAACACTGAACCCCGTTGGTCAACACTGAACCCCGTTGGTCAACACTGAACCCCGTTGGTCAACACTGAACCCCGTTGGTCAACACTGAACCCCGTTAGTCAACACTGAACCCCGTTAGTCAACACAAACCCCGTTAGTCAACACAAACCCCGTTAGTCAACACAAACCCCGTTAGTCAACACAAACCCCGTTAGTCAACACAAACCCCGTTAGTCAACACAAACCCCGTTAGTCAACACAAACCCCGTTAGTCAACACAAACCCCGTTAGTCAACACAAACCCCGTTAGTCAACACAAACCCCGTTAATCTTTAAGGAGCTTCAAATTTTAAGGAAACACCAACATATTTAAAACCAAAGCACAGAGTAATGTATTGTAAATGCTGTTGGGGGGAAGAGACTGTGTTGGGGGAAGAGACTGTTGGGGGAAGAGACTGTTGAGGGAAGAGACTGTTGAGGGAAGAGACTGTTGGGGGAAGAGACTGTTGGGGGAAGAGACTGTTGGGGGAAGAGACTGTTGGGGGAAGAGACTGTTGGGGGAAGAGACTGTTGGGGGAAGAGACTGTTGGGGGAAGAGACTGTTGGGGGAAGAGACTGTTGGGGGAAGAGACTGTTGGGGGAAGAGACTGTTGGGGGAAGAGACTGTTGGGGGAAGAGACTGTTGGGGGAAGAGACTGTGTGATCCGTTGTGTTACTGCTGCCAACGTTTACCTCCCAACACTGAACCCCGTTCCCCAACACTGAACCCCGTTCCCCAACACTGAACCCCGTTCCCCAACACTGAACCCCGTTCCCCAACACTGAACCCCGTTCCCCAACACTGAACCCCGTTCCCCAACACTGAACCCCGTTCCCCAACACTGAACCCCGTTCCCCAACACTGAACCCCGTTCCCCAACACTGAACCCCGTTGGTCAACACTGAACCCCGTTGGTCAACACTGAACCCCGTT
>NC_074678.1:1840136-1855136 GCF_029448725.1 Salvelinus fontinalis | reverse complement strand
CTTTCCCCTTAACAGGAAACAGCAAGCTGTGGACCTGCCTCAAGACAGTGATGGTTGTATAGGGAACTAAAACCACAACCGGTGTGTGAGAACAAGCAGCTCAGGTGAATGCAGTTCAAATAAGTCCTATTTCGGGAATGTGGGTGACAGCAGACAGCGAATTATCAAACACACCGTTGTTAACCATCAAAAGAGCATGTCACTTTCACAGGGGTCTGTTGTCTTATTCAGATGAGCTTTGTTACTCTGCCTTCTGAACATCTGCTTGAACAAGCAGAGCAGGCCCACGCTCTCAGAGTCACGCTCCCCAAGAGGAGACCCTGCAACATACAATATATTACAAACTGGGTGGTTCCAGCCCTGAATGCTGATAGGTTGACAGACGTGGTATATCAGACCATATACAACACAGGTATGACAAAACATGACTTTTTAGTGCCAGTTTATAATAGCAGTAAGGCACCTCAGGGGTTTGTGGTATATGGCTAATATACCACGGCTAAGGGCTGTATCCAGACACTCCTCGTTGCTTCGTGTGTAAGAACAGCCCTTAGCCGTGGTATATTGGCCATATACCACACCTCCTCTGGCCTTATTGCTTAAACACATGCAGACGCTTTTATCATGCATGCCAAAAAAGAAATACGTATGGGTGGTCCCGGGAATCGAACCAACTATCCTCTACAAACTAAAAACTGTATTTGTCCTGTCCTGTTCAAACTCCACTATATAATCTACAATATCCACACCATTTTTTAACTGGTTTGACCTGGTCTGGGGGAGGAATAGGCAACATCAACAACACCTGCTGACCTCAATTCTCAACTCTTCTGCTCTGCCTGTTCTCCACTCCTCTTCTTCCCTCCCTCCAACCCCATACATCTCCTCTCCTCCTCTACCTTCTGCCCTCTCCTATCCATCTATCCATCCCTCTCCTCCTTTTCTTTCTCTCCTCCTCTACCTTCTGCTCTCTCCTCTCCTCCTCTACCTTCTGCTCTCTCCTCTCCTCCTCTACCTTCTGCTCTCTCCTCTCCTCCTCTACCTTCTGCTCTCTCCTCTCCTCCTCTACCTTCTGCTCTCTCCTCTCCTCCTCTACCTTCTGCTCTCTCCTCTCCTCCTCTACCTTCTGCTCTCTCCTCTCCTCCTCTACCTTCTGCTCTCTCCTCTCCTCCTCTACCTTCTGCTCTCTCCTCTCCTCCTCTACCTTCTGCTCTCTCCTCTCCTCCTCTACCTTCTGCTCTCTCCTCTCCTCCTCTACCTTCTGCTCTCTCCTCTCCTCCTCTACCTTCTGCTCTCTCCTCTCCTCCTCTACCTTATGCTCTCTCCTTTCCTCCTCTACCTTCTGCTCTCTCCTATCCATCCCTCTCCTCCTTTACCTTCTGCTCTCTCCTATCCCTCCCTCTCCTCCTTTTCTTTCTCTCCTCCTCTACCTTCTGCTCTCTCTCTCCTATCCATCCCTCTCCTCTACCTTCTGCTCTCCTATCCCGCCCTCTCCTCCTCTACCTTCTGCTCTCCTACCCCTCCCTCTCCTCCTCTTCCTCCTCTCCTCCTCTACCTTCTGCTCTCTCCTATCCATCCCTCTCCTCCTCTACCTTCTGCTTTCTCCTATCCCCCCTCTCCTCCTCTACCTTCTGCTCTCTCTCCCTCTCCTCTCCTCCCCATATTTCTCTCCTCCTCTACTCCCCCCATCCAGAGCTAGACACCCAATTATTTCTGCTCTGCTCTCTCTGTGTGTCTGTGCCGACAAACGGCTTGTGTCAGAGCCGAGCCACACAGGTGTGCCACTAACAAGTAGGTGACACTCAGACACAGAGAAAGAGTACACATGGCAGTAACACCAGGACTCCCACACACACAGTCACTTCCACACCTGCGCGCACACACACACACACACACACACACACACACAAAATATGGGGAACAAAAACCCAGACTACATGACGCTTTAACAACCAGCCACCAGAAAAGAAGCTATAGGGACGAGAAAGAAAAGAGAGAGAGAGAAAGTAAGCAGACAGAGAACAAGAGACATAAAGAAAGCAACTAGGAGCAAGAGAGAAAGAGAGCAGCGAAAGACAGAAAGAGAGAGCAGCGAAAGACAGAGAGAGAGAGAGAGAGCAGCGAGAGACAGAGAGAAAGCAGCGAGAGACAGAGAGAAAGCAGCGAGAGACAGAGAGAGCAGCGAGAGAAAGAGAGCAGCGAGAGAGAGAAAGAGAGCAGCGAGAGACAGAAAGAGAAAGAGAGGGGAGAGAGAGAAAGAGAAAGCAGCGAGAGAGAGAAAGAGAGCAGCGAGAGACAGAAAGAGAGAGAGCAACGAGAGACAGAAAGAGAGAGAGCAGGGAGAGACAGAAAGAGAGCAGCGAGAGACAGAAAGAGAGAGAGCAGGGAGAGACAGAGAGAGCAGCGAGAGAGAGAAAGGGAGCAGCGAGAGAGAGAAAGAGAGCAGCGAGAGACAGAAAGAGAAAGCAGCGAGAGAGAAAGAGAAAGTAGCGAGAGACAGAAAGAGAGAGAGCAGGGAGAGACAGAGAGAGAGAGCAGGGAGAGACAGAGAGAAAGAGCAGCGAGAGACAGAGAGAGAGCAGCGAGAGAGCAGCGAGAGACAGAGAGAGAGCAGCAAGAGACAGAGAGAGCAGCGAGAGACAGAAAGAGAGCAGCGAAAGACAGAGAGAGAGAGGAGAGAGAGAGCAGCGAGAGAGCAGCGAGAGACAGAGAGAGAGAGCAGTGAGAGAGAGCAGCGAGAGAGAGCAGCGAGAGAGAGCAGCGAGAGAGAGCAGCGAGAGACAGAAGCGAGAGAGAGCAGCAAGAGAGAGCAGCAAGAGAGAGCAGCAAGAGAGAGCAGCGAGAGACAGAGAGAGACAGAGAGAGAGCAGCGAGAGAGCAGCGAGACAGAAAGAGAGTGAGCAGGGAGAGAGAAGCGAGAGAGAAAGAGTAGCGAGAGAGAAAGAGAGCAACAAGAGAGAGAGAAAGCAGTGAGAGACAGAAAGAGAGAGCAGCGAGAGACAGAAAGAGAGAGCAGCGAGAGACAGAAAGAGAGAGCAGCGAGAGAGAGCAGCGAGAGAGAGCAGCGAGAGAGAGCAGCGAGAGAGAGCAGCGAGAGAGAGCAGCAAGAGAGAGCAGCAAGAGAGAGCAGCAAGAGAGAGCAGCGAGAGACAGAGAGAGACAGAGAGAGAGCAGCGAGAGAGCAGCGAGACAGAAAGAGAGTGAGCAGGGAGAGAGAGAGTAGCGAGAGAGAAAGGGAGCAACAAGAGAGAGAGAGAAAGCGAGATTAAAGATACCCTTAAAGATGTTGATGTCATCATTCTGCAGGAGACATGGTGTAAGGCTGACATTGTCACTCACTGTCCCACAGGTTACAGAGAGGTAATTGTACCGTCACAGAAACACAGCTCAGTCAATAGAGGCAGAGACTCTGGAGGACTGATCATTTGGTACAAATCCGAACTACAACATCTAATTGACCCCCTCAAAATTGGCAAATATCACATTTGGTTAAAACTGAAAAAAGAACTTGTACTGACAGAAAAAGATGTGTTCCTTTGCGCAATTTATATCCCCCCCTCAGAATCCCCATATTACTCAGAGGAGATCTTCCCCACCCTTGAGGAAGAGACGTGCCATTTCCAGGCCCAGGGAAATGTGCTCATCTGTGGGGACACAAATGCGCGCACAGGAACACTACCTGATCTAACGAGCACACGAGGGGACAGCTTTATTACTGTTTCTAACTGCCTTAATCTCCCCCATAGAAACAACAGTGACAGCACCGTCAACAAAAACGGAAGGGATCTGTTGCAGCTCTGTAGAAGCCTGGGTCTGTACTTTGTCAATGGTAGGTTACGGGGGGACTCTTTGGGGAGATTCACCTACTGCTCACCTCTTGGCCACAGTACAGTAGACTATATGATCACAGACATTGACCCTTTCTCTCTCAGCTCATTCACTGTCAAGCCACTAACACCTCTGTCTGATCACAGCCAAATTACATTGTTCCTCAAAAGAACAGACATGGAAACAACCACACATTCACAGCCCAGTAAGCTGTACAACATCAGAAATTCATACAGATGGGCCCAAAACAGCACAGAAGAATACCAGAAAGCAACCTGGAACCAAAATATCCAAACACTCTTAGATAACTTTCTGGATACCACATTCACTCACAGTAAAGAAGGCATCAATCTAGCAGTACAAAACATCAACTATATATTCAGGCAAACGGCAAAAGAAGCACAATTGAAATTGATAAAAAACAAAACAAAAAAGATCACAGATGACAACTGGTTTGATGCAGATTGTAAAATTATAAGGAAAAAAATTAGAACACTATCCAACCAAAAGCACAGAGACCCAAATAATGGTGAATTACGCCTTCATTACTGTGAGACTTTAAAACTCTATAAACGTACACTCAGAACCAAAAAAGCACAGTACAACAGCAAGCAGCTGACGCTAATTGAGGAGTCCATAAACACAAACAACTTCTGGCAAAATTGGAAAAAATTAAAGAAATCTAAACAAGAGGAATTAGCGATACAAAATGGTGACATATGGACAACCCATTTTAAAACACTCTACAACACCGTTCAAATTGACACAAACGCAGAACAGCGCCAAATTCATGAGAAGTTGAATGGATTAGAAAAAGCTATAAAGGACAACCAAAATCCACTGGACTCCCCAATTACTGACCAGGAGCTCTATAAGAAACTTCAGGCTCTCAAATTTAAAAAGGCATGCGGACCTGATGGCATCCTAAATGAGATGCTCAAACTCACTAGTGCAAAATTTCAATTGGCCATATTAAAACTGTTTAATTTGATCCTGAGTGTAGGTTATTTCCCTGACATCTGGAATCAAGGACTCATAACCCCAATCTTTAAAAACGGAGACAAATTTGACCCTAACAATTACAGAGGCATTTGTGTGAACAGTAACCTGGGGAAGGTTTTCTGTAGTATTATAAATGTAAGACTTCTAAACTTCCTTAATAAGCACAATGTCTTGAGTAAAAGCCAAATTGGATTTATACCAAAACATCGCACGACCGATCATATTTACACCCTACACACCCTGATAGGTAAACATGTCCACCAAAATAATACCAAAATATACGCTTGCTTTATCGACTTCCAAAAAGCATTTGATTCTATTTGGCATACAGGACTGTTCTACAAAGTTATTGAAAGTGGTGTAGGGGGTAAAACATATGACATAATTAAATCAATGTATACTGGCAATACGTGCAGCATTAAAATTGTCAAGAAAAGAACAGAATTCTTTAACCAGGGGCGGGGCCTTCGTCAGGGTTGTAATCTGAGCCCTGCACTCTTCAATATTTACATCAACGAATTGGCCACTATTCTAGAAAAATCCCCAGCCCCTGGTGTTAGTCTCCATAATTCAGAGGTTAAATGCCTACTCTTCGCAGATGACCTATGCCTGCTGTCACCCACAGCACATGGCCTACAGCAGAGCCTGGATCTGCTAGAGCAGTACTGCCAGACCTGGGCCCTGGCAGTAAACCCCAAAAAGACTAAAATAATGATTTTCCAGAGAAGATCCAGATCTCAGGGAATTAGACCAAAGTTCTCAATCTGTACAAAATATATAGAGTACTGCACACACTACAATTACTTAGGTTTAAAAATAAGCTCAACTGGACACCTTAATGAGGCAGTGAATGAACTGAGAGAGAAAGCACGCAGGGCATTCTACGCAATTAAAAAGCAAATTCAAATTGAAATTCCTATTAAAATTTGGCTAAAACTAATTGAATATGTCATTGAACCAATTGCATTTTATGGCAGCGAGGTGTGGGGTCCACTTGCAAAACAAGATTTCATCAAATGGGACAAACATCCCATTGAAACCCTGCATGCAGAGTTCTGTAAGATTCTCCTACATGTCCAGAGGAAAACTACAAACAATGCATGCAGGGCAGAATTAGGCAAATATCCACTAATAATAAAAACTCAAAAAAGAGCAATTAAGTTTTGGAAACATCTAAAATACAGTGACCCCCTCTCATATCACTACCAAGCCCTGCAATACCAAGAGCTGAGCAAAGAAAAGAGTCCCCTCATCCAGCTGGTCCTGGGGCTGAGTTCACAAACCTGTTCTACTAACACACTGAAGCCTCAGGACCAGAACATCCAATCAATCAGAATAAACCAAATTACAACACAGTCAAAACAAAACTACATTGCTTATTGGGAAACACAAGCACAAGCACAGAGCAAAATGCAGTGCTATCTGGCCCTAAATCGACAGTACACCATGGCTAACTATTTGACTATGGTTACTGATCAAAACCTTAGAAAAACCTTGACAAAGTACAGGCTCAGTGAGCACAGCCTTGCCATTGAGAAGGGTAGACACAGGAAAACCTGGCTCCCTGTAGAAGAAAGGCTGTGCAACCACTGCACAACAGCAGAACCTGAGACGGAGCTGCATTTCCTGACAAAATGTCAAAAATATAAAACAATTAGAGAGTGCCATTTCCCCAAATTTGAAACTCTTATTCAAGGTTTCAAAGACCTCTCTGATGAGGATAGGCTACCCGTCCTGTTGGGGGAGGACGCAGAGAGCTGTGGGTTGGCAGCGCACTACATTGCTGCCTGCCATAAGTTGAGGGACAGTGTCTGACAGACCAACCAACCTGCACATGTACTCTACTGTATGTTTATTGTTATTGTTGAATGTATGGTTATTTTGACACTTAGTTATTGTTGTTACTGTTGTCCCGTTGACCATTTTGATTCTCATTTTTATATTTGTAAATAAGCTTTGGCAATATGTACATTGTTACGTCATGCCAATAAAGCAAATTGAATTGAATTGAATTGAAAGCAGTGAGAGACAGAAAGAGAGAGCAGCAAGAGACAGAAAGAGAGAGAGAGAGAGCAAACAACTCTGGGCCTGGAAGCCAGTTCCACTGCTGGTTTTCATTGTTCCACTCTAATCAGGTACTGATTCAGACCTGGCACACCAGGTGGGTGCAATTAGTTATCAGGTAGAACAGAAAACCAGCAGGCTCCGGACCTCGTAGGGTCTGAGTTGAATACCCCTGGCCTAGAGAGAAGCAGATAGTAAGAAGTGAGAAGTCAGTCAGTCTGCAGGGCCAACGTGCGGTGAGGCAGGCGGTCAGTCAGTCTGCAGGGCCAACGTGCGGTGAGGTGGTGAGGCAGGCAGTCAGACAGCTAGCACTCAGGACCGTGGTGCAGTCAGTCACTCAGGGCTTACGGCGGATGGATAGTCCTAGTTATCATACTACTGACAGCATGTTAAGAAGGCTGCTGTCAGGGCTGGGGCCTGCCGACACACCCACTGAGGGGGCCAGGGCCCAGGGAGACCAGGGGAGATGAAAGACACAGAGCCTTCCCAGCTGACTAGTTAGAGGGGGCCTGATGCAGCACAATTACTGTATACGGCGACATGACAAGCCTGCATGCTCGATTGGCTTCCTCGGCCATCGCACCGCGCCTTTAAAACAGTGGTACCACTCACCTCCGGTCACAAAACAGCAATAAGTCAACTGATGCACCATCATGATTTATTCCTTTGCTGTTGGGCGCTGGCAGGCAATCCGCCATGTTCTGATAGACTGACACAGCGGAATCACTAGAGGCCCTGACACACAGGAAGGATCTCTGCTATGCCTGGAGCCCACATAATGTATGCAGTATCTCTCAGTGTCTCTCTCTCAGTGTCTCTCTCTCAGTATCAGACTCTCTCTCAGTGTCAGACTCTCTCTCAGTGTCAGACTCTCTCTCAGTGTCAGACTCTCTCTCAGTGTCAGACTCTCTCTCAGTGTCAGACTCTCTCTCAGTGTCAGACTCTCTCTCAGTGTCAGACTCTCTCTCAGTGTCAGACTCTCTCTCAGTGTCTCTCAGTGTCAGACTCTCTCTCAGTGTCTCTCAGTGTCAGACTCTCTCTCAGTGTCAGACTCTCTCTCAGTGTCAGACTCTCTCTCAGTGTCAGACTCTCTCTCAGTGTCAGACTCTCTCTCAGTGTCAGACTCTCTCTCAGTGTCAGACTCTCTCTCAGTGTCAGACTCTCTCTCAGTGTCAGACTCTCTCTCAGTGTCAGACTCTCTCTCAGTGTCAGACTCTCTCTCAGTGTCAGACTCTCTCTCAGTGTCAGACTCTCTCTCAGTGTCAGACTCTCTCTCAGTGTCAGACTCTCTCTCAGTGTCAGACTCTCTCTCAGTGTCAGACTCTCTCTCAGTGTCAGACTCTCTCTCAGTGTCAGACTCTCTCTCAGTGTCAGACTCTCTCTCTGTGTCAGACTCTCTCTCTGTGTCAGACTCTCTCTCTGTGTCAGACTCTCTCTCTCTGTGTCTCTCTCTCTCTCTGTGTCTCTCTCTCTCTCTGTGTCTCTCTCTCTCTCTGTGTCTCTCTCTCTCTCTGCGTCTCTCTCTCTCTCTGCGTCTCTCTCTCTCTCTGCGTCTCTCTCTCTCTCTGCGTCTCTCTCTCTCTCTGCGTCTCTCTCTCTCTCTGCGTCTCTCTCTCTCTCTGCGTCTCTCTCTCTCTCTGCGTCTCTCTCTCTCTCTGCGTCTCTCTCTCTCTCTGCGTCTCTCTCTCTCTCTGCGTCTCTCTCTCTCTCTGCGTCTCTCTCTCTCTCTGCGTCTCTCTCTCTCTCTGCGTCTCTCTCTCTCTCTGCGTCTCTCTCTCTCTCTGCGTCTCTCTCTCTCTCTGCGTCTCTCTCTCTGCGTCTCTCTCTCTGCGTCTCTCTCTCTGCGTCTCTCTCTCTGCGTCTCTCTCTCTGCGTCTCTCTCTCTGCGTCTCTCTCTCTGCGTCTCTCTCTCTGCGTCTCTCTCTCTGCGTCTCTCTCTCTGCGTCTCTCTCTCTGCGTCTCTCTCTCTGCGTCTCTCTCTCTGCGTCTCTCTCTCTGCGTCTCTCTCTCTGCGTCTCTCTCTCTGCGTCTCTCTCTCTGCGTCTCTCTCTCTGCGTCTCTCTCTCTGCGTCTCTCTCTCTGCGTCTCTCTCTCTGCGTCTCTCTCTCTGCGTCTCTCTCTCTGCGTCTCTCTCTCTGCGTCTCTCTCTCTGCGTCTCTCTCTCTGCGTCTCTCTCTCTGCGTCTCTCTCTCTGCGTCTCTCTCTCTGCGTCTCTCTCTCTGCGTCTCTCTCTCTGCGTCTCTCTCTCTGCGTCTCTCTCTCAGCGTCTCTCTCTCAGCGTCTCTCTCTCAGCGTCTCTCTCTCAGCGTCTCTCTCTCAGCGTCTCTGTCTCTGTGTCTCTGTGTCTCTCTGTGTCTCTGTGTCTCTCTCTCTCTCTCTGTGTGTCTCTCTCTCTGCGTCTCTCTCTCTCTGCGTCTCTCTCTCTCTGCGTCTCTCTCTCTCTGCGTCTCTCTCTCTCTCTGCGTCTCTCTCTCTCAGCGTCTCTCTCTCAGCGTCTCTCTCTCAGCGTCTCTCTCTCAGCGTCTCTCTCTCAGCGTCTCTCTCTCAGCGTCTCTCTCTCAGCGTCTCTGTGTCTCTGTGTCTCTGTGTCTCTCTCTCTCTCTGCGTCTCTCTCTCTCTCAGCGTCTCTCTCTCAGCGTCTCTCTCTCAGCGTCTCTCTCTCAGCGTCTCTCTCTCAGCGTCTCTCTCTCAGCGTCTCTCTCTCAGCGTCTCTCTCTCAGCGTCTCTCTCTCAGCGTCTCTCTCTCAGCGTCTCTCTCTCAGCGTCTCTCTCTCAGCGTCTCTCTCTCAGCGTCTCTCTCTCAGCGTCTCTCTCTCAGCGTCTCTCTCTCAGCGTCTCTCTCTCAGCGTCTCTCTCTCTGTGTCTCTGTGTCTCTCTCTCTCTCTGTGTCTCTCTCTCTCTCTGTGTCTCTCTCTCTCTGTGTCTCTCTCTCTCTGTGTCTCTCTCTCTCTCTGTGTCTCTCTCTCTCTCTCTCTGTGTCTCTCTCTCTCTGTGTCTCTCTCTCTCTGTGTCTCTCTCTCTCTGTGTCTCTCTCTCTCTGTGTCTCTCTCTCTCTGTGTCTCTCTCTCTGTGTCTCTCTCTCTGTGTCTCTCTCTCTGTGTCTCTCTCTCTGTGTCTCTCTCTCTGTGTCTCTCTCTCTGTGTCTCTCTCTCTGTGTCTCTCTCTCTGTGTCTCTCTCTCTGTGTCTCTCTCTCTGTGTCTCTCTCTCTGTGTCTCTCTCCCTCTCCCTCTGTGTTCCTCTGTCTCTTCGAGGAGAGAGTGGTAGTAGGGGCCAGCTGGATGCCTCCTCGCTCTCTTCTTTAAAAGTCATGCCAGGGACGGACTAAGAGACACACACACTAATAATAATTGGATGGCTGGACGGAGGGAGGGAGGGATGGATGGGTGGACAGAGGGACGGACAGACGACTTTCAAGGATAAAAGGCTTATTGAGAGGTGGAGGTCTAGCGATGGGCGTCTTACATATCCTGTTCACATATCAGTTAAATAAACCTCAAGACAGTTTGTCTTGTCACAAAACTCTAAATCACACAGAATATCACTTCCATCCGTCTGCTAAGAAAACAGCCGTCACCCGCGGCTCTGATAATTTACACCCTGGAACCCCTGGAGCCAGAGGGAGAGCTGCTGGGGCTCTGGGGCTCTGAGCAGCTGACATGCTGAGGGGGGGGGGAGAATGGGTGAGAGGAGGGGCAGAAAGGAGGAGAAAGGGGAAGAGAGGTGAAATTCTCCAAGGGCTGGGTAATTCTCTACACCTCCCCCGGATCCCTCCACTCCATCCTCAGGGAGACCTTGGGTTCCGACGCACCCCCCCCCCCCCCCCCCCTCCCCCTCCCGGCGGTTCCGCGTTCCGGGCTTCAGTCAGATACCGGAGCAGAACGGTAGAGATAGGATTGTGGATGACATCACTCCTGCTCTCCCTCTCCCTGTCATAAACATTTGGTTCTGCTGTCAGCCACGGAGATAAGAAGCACAGAGAGAGATCCCCTCCCTCAGACCCAGCAGCTCTACTCCAACTACGGCAGAGAGTAAAAGTCTAATAACAGATAATAAACTATGTGAGAGAGTTAGAGTGTCTAATAACAGATAATTTAGGGTATGTCGGCCATTAAAACGTAGCAGCTTTAAGAGAAACAGTCTAATATAATCCTGGTCTAGTGCGGGCTTCACAGCGTGTCAGGGACTGGAGATAGAGCAGGTTGACTGGAGCACTGAACTCTGAATTCTGTCTACGTGCGCACGTGTGTGCAAACCGTAAAAAAAAAACATTTAGATATTAAGTTTGATGTAGTGTTGTAATATCGATGAGGAATGCCATGTTTAAATCAGACACATAAACCTACTTTACTACTCCTATGATGTTTCTGTAGTTTAGCAGTGATGTAAAGTACTTAAGTAAAGTACTACTGAGTTATTTTTGGGCGGTATCTGTACTTAACTATTTATTTTTTTGACAACTTATACGTTTACTTCACTACATTCCTAAAGAAAATTATGTACCTTTTACTCCATACATTTTCCCTGACACACAAAAGTTCTCGTTACATTTTGAATGCTTAACAGGACAGGAAAATGATGTAATTCACACACTTATCAAGAGAACATCCCTGGTCATCCATACTGTCTCTGATCTGGAGGACTGGTGCCGTCTGCGTTGGTTAATAGAAGGGAATTTGAAGAGATTTATACTTTTGATACTTAAGTATATTTAAAACCAAATACTTTTAGACTTTTACTCAAGTAGTATTTTACTGGGTGAATTTAACTTTTTTCACAACTGGGTACTTTTTCCATCCTGTAGTTTAGAGCAGGGGTCTGTACCATCCTGTAGTTTAGAGCAGGGGTCTGTACCATCCTGTAGTTTAGAGTAGGGGTCTGTACCATCCTGTAGTTTAGAGTAGGGGTCTGTACCATCCTGTAGTTTAGAGCAGGGGTCTGAACCATCCTGTAGTTTAGAGCAGGGGTCTGAACCATCCTGTAGTTTAGAGCAGGGGTCTGAACCATCCTGTAGTTTAGAGCAGGGGTCTGAACCATCCTGTAGTTTAGAGCAGGGGTCTGTACCATCCTGTAGTTTAGAGCAGGGGTCTGAACCATCCTGTAGTTTAGAGCAGGGGTCTGAACCATCCTGTAGTTTAGAGCAGGGGTCTGAACCATCCTGTAGTTTAGAGCAGGGGTCTGAACCATCCTGTAGTTTAGAGCAGGGGTCTGTACCATCCTGTAGTTTAGAGTAGGGGTCTGTACCATCCTGTAGTTTAGAGCAGGGGTCTGTACCATCCTGTAGTTTAGGGTACGGGTCTGTACCATCCTGCAGTTTAGAGCACGGGTCTGTACCATCCTGTAGTTTAGAGCAGGGGTCTGTACCATCCTGTAGTTTAGAGCAGGGGTCTGTACCATCCTGTAGTTTAGAGTAGGGGTCTGTACCATCCTGTAGTTTAGAGCAGGGGTCTGTACCATCCTGTAGTTTAGAGCAGGGGTCTGTACCATCCTGTAGTTTAGAGCAGGGGTCTGTACCATCCTGTAGTTTAGAGCAGGGGTCTGTACCATCCTGTAGTTTAGAGCAGGGGTCTGTACCATCCTGTAGTTTAGAGCAGGGGTCTGTACCATCCTGTAGTTTAGAGTAGGGGTCTGTACCATCCTGTAGTTTAGAGCAGGGGTCTGTACCATCCTGTAGTTTAGAGCAGGGGTCTGTACCATCCTGTAGTTTAGGGTACGGGTCTGTACCATCCTGCAGTTTAGAGCAGGGGTCTGTACCATCCTGTAGTTTAGAGCAGGGGTCTGTACCATCCTGTAGTTTAGAGCAGGGGTCTGTACCATCCTGTAGTTTAGAGTAGGGGTCTGTACCATCCTGTAGTTTAGAGCAGGGGTCTGTACCATCCTGTAGTTTAGAGCAGGGGTCTGTACCATCCTGTAGTTTAGAGCAGGGGTCTGTACCATCCTGTAGTTTAGAGCAGGGGTCTGTACCATCCTGTAGTTTAGAGCAGGGGTCTGTACCATCCTGTAGTTTAGAGCAGGGGTCTGTACCATCCTGTAGTTTAGAGCAGGGGTCTGTACCATCCTGTAGTTTAGAGCAGGGGTCTGTACCATCCTGTAGTTTAGAGCAGGGGTCTGTACCATCCTGTAGTTTAGAGCAGGGGTCTGTACCATCCTGTAGTTTAGAGCAGGGGTCTGTACCATCCTGTAGTTTAGAGCAGGGGTCTGTACCATCCTGTAGTTTAGAGCAGGGGTCTGTACCATCCTGTAGTTTAGAGCAGGGGTCTGTACCATCCTGTAGTTTAGAGCAGGGGTCTGTACCATCCTGTAGAGTGTTTAATGAAGAGTGCCAGAGGAAGGCCCTAAACCACCCCAGCCACCCCAGTCATAGACTGTTCTCTCTACTACCGCATGGCAAGCGGTACCGGAGTGCCAAGTCTAGGACAAAAAGGCTTCTCAACAGTTTTTACCCCCAAGCCGCTACTGTATATAGCCTGTCTTTTTATTGTTGTTTTATTTCTTTACTTACCTATTGTTCACCTAACACCTTTTTTGTAAGTAAGCATTTCACTGTAAGGTCTACTACACCTGTTGTATTCGGCACACGTGACAAATAAACTTTGATTTGAAGAGATACTCACAGTGCTAATGAAGAGGTACTCACAGTGTTAATGAAGAGGTACTCACAGTGTTAATGAAGAGGTACAGTGTTAATGAAGAGGTACTCACAGTGTTAATGAAGAGGTACTCACAGTGTTAATGAAGAGGTACTCACAGTGTTAATGAAGAGGTACTCACAGTGTTAATGAAGAGGTACTCACAGTGTTAATGAAGAAGTACTCACAGTGCTAATGAAGAGGTACTCACAGGGTTAATGAAGAGGTACTCACAGTGCTAATGAAGAGGTACTCACAGTGTTAATGAAGAGGTACTCACAGTGTTAATGAAGAGGTACAGTGTTAATGAAGAGGTACTCACAGTGTTAATGAAGAGGTACTCACAGTGTTAATGAAGAGGTACTCACAGTGTTAATGAAGAGGTACTCACAGTGTTAATGAAGAGGTACTCACAGTGTTAATGAAGAGGTACTCACAGTGTAAATCAAGAGGTACTCACAGTGTTAATGAAGAGGTACTCACAGTGCTAATGAAGAGGTACTCACAGTGTTAATGAAGAGGTACTCACAGTGTTAATGAAGAGGTACTCACAGTGTTAATGAAGAGGTACTCACAGTGTTAATGAAGAGGTACTCACAGTGTTAATGAAGAGGTACTCACAGTGCTAATCAAGAGGTACTCACAGTGTTAATGAAGAGGTACTCACAGTGTTAATGAAGAGGTACTCACATTGTTAATGAAGAGGTACTCACAGTGTTAAGAGGTACTCACAGTGTAAATCAAGAGGTACTCACAGTGCTAATCAAGAGGTACTCACAGTGCTAATCAAGAGGTACTCACAGTGCTAATGAAGAGGTACTCACAGTGTTAATGAAGAGGTACTCACAGTGCTAAGCTTGCTTGAGGTAATGATGATGCGTCGTTCGTGCAGCATGCTGGCGTACAGCTGTAGCATGTTGTTGACGTCCACCGCCACAAAATACTCTGTCAGGTTCCTCTGGGGGGGGGGGGGGGGGGAAGAGAGACAAGACAGTCAGTGACTTCATAACTGCTCAACGGCTCAGACACAAGACTTATTTGGCAACGACTGCAGACAAATACAGATAAAGTGAAAGCCACGTCACGGACACAGACCCCTCTCTCTCGGACAAGCTAAAACACCTTCACACGCTTCGAGGACAAGAAACAGAGCCTCCCGACGTGGGCCCCCGCCGCTCACGAGGACTGTGTGCTCCCGACAAACTAAATAACTACCGCCCCATAGCACTCCCTTCTGTCATCATGAAGTGCTTTGAGAGGCTAGTTAAGGACCATATAACCTTCACCTTACCCTACACCCACTACAATTCTACCCTGCACCTTAGACACGGTCACTAGCTGACCACCGCCTGGTACTCTGCCCTACACCTTAGACCCGTGTGGCTCAGTTGGTAGAGCATGGCGCTTGCAACGCCAGGGTTGTGGGTTCAATTCCCACGGGGGGACCAGGGTTCAATTCCCACGGGGGGACCAGGATGA
>NC_074678.1:1740136-1837636 GCF_029448725.1 Salvelinus fontinalis | reverse complement strand
AAAGGGTACAAGCAAAACACACATACACACACACACACACACACACACACACACACACAGGTTGCTGAGAGGATCAGAGAGCTGCCTGTCTCACTTTGGGAAACCAGAGCAGGTTGTGACTGTTTGGATCAAAGACGCCTGAGAGAGGGACAGAGCAGGTAGGAGACCATAGACTGCACACACACACTAAATCACACTATATTTGAGACGTTATTACACACGTCATATGACGACAGACACACATTCATACAAGCACATATACATACACACACACACACACACACACACACACACACACACTAAATCACACTCTTTATTTGAGACGTTATTACACACGTCATATGACGACAGAAACACACACACACTAAACCCCACTCCAGATAACATAGCCCCAGCGTTTTGCCTCCTTAGAAGAGAGAAAAGACAGAGACCACCACCTAGCACAGGTCAAAACTACAACACCCATAAAACATCTCATCTGGAAAAAGGGACCAAAGGTCAAATCTACAGTCCTCACGAACACTGTCTGATGACAATTCACCTAAATGAATGACGCAGCCTGATTTCTATGGTTGAGTCGTGGTACACTATGTTCTGCCTTGGAGTCTGTGATATCTTAATGGTGGATTACTGTTGCTTAATAAACCCATGGCACAATCATTGAGAACACACGCACAGTTGTTTGCGTGTGTGTGTGTGTGTGTGTGTGTGTGTGTGTGTGTGTGTGTGTGTGTGTGTGTGTGTGTGTGTGTGTGTGCGCGTCCTCAGTTCAGTTCCATCAGTCCCAGGCCCTCGCTCTGTGTGTGTGTGTGTGTGTTTGCTTATCTGTAATTTTTTTCAAAGCAATGTTTATATAAAAACATGAAATGTGGGTTAACGGGATAGGCATCAAGGAGACTTTCTGAGCACAATTGCCTTTGCTTTAAACATGCACCATAAAAGAGACTTCTGATATTCGGGAAGAGAATACAGTACAATGGAACACCATTAATCATTCACTCAGTTTGATTGTTTTCCAGAGAAGAAGAAACACGACTCCAAGGCCCAGGATAGGTTTGTGTGTTTGTGAGATTTTAAAAGACAGACAGGCTTATTTGGCCAAATTGGAAAAGCCTCAGCTCCCATGCGGTTAGAGTAGCAGCAGCGGTTTTAACATTTCACATCTCTCTTTCTTTCTCTCTCTCTCTTCCCTCCTTTTTCTTCCCGCTCTTTCGTTCACTCAATCTTCTCCTGCACTCACCGGCTGCTGGCTTGGTGCATCTTTCAGTACTTGCCCAGTGGCTATATGCAACAGTGCTGTCTTCACAGTGAGTGAGAGAGAGAGAGAGAGCAAAACAGAATTCACACTTGAAAGGGGACAATGATCTGGCTTTTTTTATATCTTGGCAACCATGATAAAAATAAAACATCTTGTGGAAGATTCTGCTTCATCAATGTAATAGTTGAAGCCTAACCTCTCCTCTCGGGGGGTTTTCTCAATTAACCTTGGTAATGAAAAATAAAAGTTGATTACAAGCGTGCCAGACTAAAAAACAAACAGAATAAATTGTATTCCTCCTCCTCATGTTGCTTAACAATCCAACTGAATCTTTCTTTCTTATCAATGTAGTTATTGGTTAATAAAAGACAACTGGAATAAATTGAACTTTATAATTGTATAACCTTTAGACATTACAGCCAAGGAGAGGCTAACTGTTTTAAGTCTTAGTCTACTGTAAAGAATAGCTGCCTTCTTTTACAACACAAAACAGTAATCATGCAGAATAACAAATAGAGACTACATTTTACAACAATAAAAACAGCTTTTTTTGGACTTTAAAACCTCTGTTTTCCCCGTCAATTTAAAGCCACAATTAACAGTTGAAACAATAACAAAGCCCATTCCCCACCCCTGTTTCAGTAAAAAGCTGAGAAATGGTGCTGGAGAAATGTCACCACTTTATAATTCATAGACAGAGCTACTGACGCAATTAGTGACCATCCATGACATAAAAATGATAGTAAAAAAAAAAACATTGTGAGTCTATATAGTGTTTGTTTACATTGACTTTATTAATAACAAACACTGGAGAAAAACAAGCTTTTATTTTGGGTTCTCATGGGGGAGGACCATTAAAGCTCCTGAGGCATTTAGAAGTTATATTCCTCAAGAATCAAATGGGTACATATCAATCATTTGTCATTCCAAAAATGTATGTAACAACTCCAGATGGCCCCTTTAAGGCACAGTTATGGAAAAGGAGAGATTTAAAAATAAGTGTTATATTTGTCCAGTAATCCTCTGTGAGATAGTGTCAGGCGTAAGTAAAACAAGACCTGTGTTTGACGGCCAGTTGGTTGTTAGGATGTTTCCACCCGGGATAACTAGGAGACATGATGAGTTGCGAAAGCGGCCATTAGACTAACAGACGTCCATCTAAGGCTTATCCCACAGACCACTTGTGTTTCTAAACAAAGTGTCAGCCCCTTCTCCTCACTTATCTCACTCCTATCTTCCTTATCCTGGCTCTCCTTTAACTCTCTCTCCTCCTCTCCTACCTCCGTTTCCCCTCTCCCGTCCTCCCTCCGTTTCCCCTCTCCCGTCCTCCCTCCGTTTCCCCTCTCCCGTCCTCCCTCCGTTCCCCCTCTCCCGTCCTCCCTCCGTTCCCCCTCTCCCGTCCTCCCTCCGTTCCCCCTCTCCCGTCCTCCCTCCGTTCCCCCTCTCCCGTCCTCCCTCCGTTCCCCCTCTCCCGTCCTCCCTCCGTTCCCCTCTCCCGTCCCCCCTCCGTTCCCCTCTCCCGTCCCCCCTCCGTTCCCCCTCTCCCGTCCCCCCTCCGTTCCCCCTCTCCCGTCCTCCCTCCGTCCCCCCTCCGTTCCCCCTCTCCCGTCCTCCCTCCGTTCCCCCCTCCGTTCCCCCTCTCCCGTCCTCCCTCCGTTCCCCCCCCCGTTCCCCCTCTCCCGTTCCCCCTCTCCCGTTCCCCCTCTCCCGTCCACCCTCCGTTCCCCCTCTCCCGTCCTCCCTCCGTTCCCCCTCTCCCGTCCTCCCTCCGTTCCCCCTCTCCCGTCCTCCCTCCGTTCCCCCTCTCCCGTCCTCCCTCCGTTCCCCCTCTCCCGTCCTCCCTCCGTTCCCCCTCTCCCGTCCTCCCTCCGTTCCCCCTCTCCCGTCCTCCCTCCGTTCCCCCTCTCCCGTCCTCCCTCCGTTCCCCTCTCCCGTCCCCCCTCCGTTCCCCCTCTCCCGTTCCCCCTCTCCTGTCCTCCCTCCGTTCCCCCCTCCGTTCCCCCTCTCCTGTCCTCCCTCCGTTCCCCCCTCCGTCCCCCCTCTCCCGTTCCCCCTCTCCCGTCCTCCCTCCGTTCTCCCTCTCCCGTCCTCCCTCCGTTCTCCCTCTCCCGTCCTCCCTCCGTTCTCCCTCTCCCGTCCTCCCTCCGTTCTCCCTCTCCCGTCCTCCCTCCGTTTTCCCCTCTCCCGTCCTCCCTCCGTTCTCCCTCTCCCGTCCTCCCTCCGTTTTCCCCTCTCCCGTCCTCCCTCCGTTCTCCCTCTCCCGTCCTCCCTCCGTTCCCCCTCTCCCGTCCTCCCTCCGTTCCCCCTCTCCCGTCCTCCCTCCGTTCCCCCTCTCCCGTCCTCCCTCCGTTCCCCCTCTCCTGTCCTCCCTCCGTCCCCCTCTTCTCTCCAGGAGTCCTACTGTACCTACCACACTCAGGTTGACGGGGGTGAAGGGCTTTGGCACCGGCAGACTGTACAGAGAGTTCAGCATGTCATTCAGCTCATTCTCCTGAAAAACACACCACAATAAGAATTATCCAAATGTAAAATCGTGTGTCAGATATATATACAAAACACCAGGTGAATCCAGGTGAAAGCTATGATCCCTTATTGACGTCAACTGATAAATCCACTTTAAATCAGTGTAGATGGAGGGGAGGAGACAGGTAAAATAATCATTTTAAACGCCTTGAAGCATGGATTGTGTATGTGTTCCATTCAGAGGGAGAAAGGACAAGACAAAATATTTAAGTGCCTTTTGAACAGGGTATGGTAGTGTGTCAAGAACTGCAACGCTGCTGGGTTTTTCACGCTCAACAGTTTCCCTGTGTGCATCAAGAATGGTCCACCACCCAATACTTTAAGGCACTGTAGTTACTATGACTGGTTACTAAGACATAATTGCATAGTTATACTAAGACATAGTTAATAACACAGTTACTAAGACATAATTGCATAGTTATACTAAGACATAGTTAATAACACAGTTACTAAGACATAATTGCATAGTTATACTAAGACATAGTTACTAAGACAGTTACTAAGACATAGTTAATAACAGTTACTAAGACATAGCTAATAACAGTTACTAAGACATAGTTCCTAAGACATAATTGCATAGTTACTAAGACATGGTTACTAAGACATAGTTACTAAGACATAGTTACTAAGACATAGTTACTAACACAGTTACTAAGACATAGTTACTAAGACATAGTTACTAACACAGTTACTAAGACATAGTTACTAAGACATACTTGCATAGTTACTAAGACAGTTAAAGACATAGTTACTAAGACAGTTAAAGACATAGTTACTAAGACATAGTTAATAACAGTTACTAAGACATACTTGCATAGTTACTAAGACAGTTACTAAGACATAGTTACTAAGACATATTTAATAACACCTAGTTACTAAGACATACTTGCATTGTTACTAAGACATAGTTACTAAGATAAATGCATAGTTATTAAGACATACTTGCATAGTTACTAAGACATAGTTACTTAGACATAATTGCATAGTTACTAAGACATGGTTACTAAGACATAGTTACTAAGACATAGTTGCATAGTTACTAAGACATAGTTACTAAGACATGGTTACTCAGACATAGTTGCATAGTTACTAAGATATAGTTACTTAGACATAATTGCATAGTTACTAAGACATGGTTACTAAGACATAGTTACTAAGACATAGTTACTAAGACATAGTTGCATAGTTACTAAGACATAGTTACTAAGACATGGTTACTAAGACATAGTTGCATAGTTACTAAGATATAGTTACTTAGACATAATTGCATAGTTACTAAGACATGGTTACTAAGACATAGTTACTAAGACAAATGCATAGTTACTAAGACATAGTTACTAAGACATGGTTACTAAGACATGGTTACTAAGACATAGTTGCATAGTTACTAAGACATAGTTACTAAGACTAAGTTGCAAAGTTACTAAGACATGATTGCATAGTTAGTAGACATGGTAACTAAGACAGCTACTAAGACATAATTGCATATTTACTATGACAGTTACTAAGACATAGTTGCATAGTTACTAAGACATAGTTACTAAGTTGCATAGTTACTAAGACACAGGCTACTGTATATGATTTTTTTTTGTTGCCTCAAGGCCATTTTTGTCTCTGATTGGCAGCTTTCAAAGGTGGAGCTTTAACACACACAGAGACAGAGAGAGACAGAGAGAGAGAGTGTGTGTGTGAGACAGTGAGAGAGAGTGTACGATTGAACAGCCTCCTGTCATGAGATGCTGAATGCTCACACGCATGGTCAGTAACAGAGCTGAGCCTGAGGAAACACTTCATTTACCCCTGGTCCTAAACCCTCATCTGTCAACGTCCCTCCATCGCCTTGCTACGGCAGGGTAAATATAAACCAAACCATGCACACTGACACTTCACTTCCCCAACACACACACACCTCATCTATCTTCTCTTTCTGAATCCCTCCTCTCTCTCTCTCTCTTTCTCGCTCGCTCTCGATCTCTCCGCTTCAGAGCAGAAATAAAGATGAACACAGAAATGTTCACACAAACAAAGGACTTATTATTTTACAGAAAATAGCCTTCATACTTGTGCTCTCCTTTTGTTTTGCCTGGAAATGACATGTGTCAAACACATTCATCCATATTTACACTAATGTAGTTCAGATCCACCCAAGTGATCAGAGATTTCAGGAGGACCATTCAAAGAACCCAGAAACTGTTCTGTTGAATGGCATATAAACTAGGAGAGAGCATTGAGGAGTAAATAATATATAATAACTAAAATATAAAAATAATAAACAATTAAATATTAGAGAAGCAGGTCAGGATAATGACGGTTAGCACTCCCGATTGGTTGAGATGTTGCATGACATGGTCCGTTTCCTGTGCCCTCTGACCCTACGTGTGTGTATTAGGGAGGCTCGGTCTCCTTCATGCCTCCCTCAGCAGTGTTGAGGAAGTAGAGATACATGGCACTCCTTAGCTCCAGCTCACAACCAATCCCTTCTCCCTCAATGCTCTCTCCTTCTCCCTCCCTCCCTCCTCCTCAATGCTCTCTCCTTCCATTCTCCTCAATGCTCTCTCCTCCTCCCTCCCTCCTCCTCAATGCTCTCTCCTTCTCCCTCCCTCCTCCTCAATGCTCTCTCCTTCTCCCTCCCTCCTCCTCAATTCTCTCTCCTTCTCCCTCCCTCCTCCTCAATGCTCTCTCCTTCTCCCTCCCTCCTCCTCAATGCTCTCTCCTTCTCCCTCCCTCCTCAATGCTCTCTCCTTCTCCCTCCCTCCTCTTCAATGCTCTCTCCTTCCCTCCTCTTCAATGCTCTCTCCTTCCCTCCTCTTCAATGCTCTCTCCTTCCCTCCTCCTCAATGCTCTCTCCTTCCCTCCTCCTCAATGCTCTCTCCTTCCCTCCTCCTCAATGCTCTCTCCTTCCCTCCTCCTCAATGCTCTCTCCTTCCCTCCTCCTCAATGCTCTCTCCTTCCCTCCTCCTCAATGCTCTCTCCTTCCCTCCTCCTCAATGCTCTCTCCTTCCCTCCTCCTCAATGCTCTCTCCTTCCCTCCTCCTCAATGCTCTCTCCTTCCCTCCTCCTCAATGCTCTCTCCTTCCCTCCTCCTCAATGCTCTCTCCTTCCCTCCTCCTCAATGCTCTCTCCTTCCCTCCTCCTCAATGCTCTCTCCTTCTCCCTCTTCAATGCTCTCTCCTCCGCTCTCCTCAATGCTCTCTCCTTCCCTCCTCCTCAATGCTTTCTCCTTCCCCCTCCCTCCTCCTCAATGCTCTCTCCTTCCCTCCTCCTCAATGCTCTCTCCTTCTCCCTCCCTCCTCCTCAATGCTCTCTCCTTCCCTCCTCCTCAATGATCTCTCCCTCCCTCCTCCTCAATGCTCTCTCCTTCCCTCTCCTCAATGCTCTCTCCCTCCCTCCTCCTCAATGCTCTCTCCCTCCCTCCTCCTCAATGCTCTCTCCCTCCCTCCTCCTCAATGCTCTCTCCCTCCCTCCTCCTCAATGCTCTCTCCCTCCCTCCTCCTCAATGCTCTCTCCCTCCCTCCTCCTCAATGCTCTCTCCCTCCCTCCTCCTCAATGCTCTCTCCCTCCCTCCTCCTCAATGCTCTCTCCCTCCCTCCTCCTCAATGCTCTCTCCCTCCCTCCTCCTCAATGCTCTCTCCCTCCCTCCTCCTCAATGCTCTCTCCCTCCCTCCTCCTCAATGCTCTCTCCCTCCCTCCTCCTCAATGCTCTCTCCCTCCCTCCTCCTCAATGCTCTCTCCCTCCCTCCTCCTCAATGCTCTCTCCTTCCCTCCTCCTCAATGCTCTCTCCTTCTCCCTCCCTCCTCCTCAATGCTCTCTCCTTCTCCCCCCCTCCTCCTCAATGCTCTCTCCCTCCCTCCTCCTCAATGCTCTCTCCCTCCCTCCTCCTCAATGCTCTCTCCCTCCCTCCTCCTCAATGCTCTCTCCTTCCCTCCTCCTCAATGCTCTCTCCTTCCCTCCTCCTCAATGCTCTCACCCTCCCTCCTCCTCAATGCTCTCTCCTTCCCTCCTCCTCAATGCTCTCTCCTTCCCTCCTCCTCAATGCTCTCTCCTTCCCTCCTCCTCAATGCTCTCTCCTTGCCTCCTCAATGCTCTCTCCTTCCCTCGTCCTCAATGCTCTCTCCTTCTCCCTCTTCAATGCTCTCTCCTTCTCCCTCTTCAATGCTCTCTCCTTCTCCCTCCTCCTCAATGCTCTCTCCTTCTCCCTCCTCCTCAATGCTCTCTCCTTCCCTCCTCCTCAATGCTCTCTCCTTCCCTCCTCCTCAATGCTCTCTCCTTCTCCCTCTTCAATGCTCTCTCCTTCTCCCTCTTCAATGCTCTCTCCTTCCCTCCTCCTCAATGCTCTCTCCTTCCCTCCTCCTCAATACTCTCTCCTTCTCCCTCCTTCTCCCTCCCTCCCTCCTCAATGCTCTCTCCTTCTCCCTCCTTCTCCCTCCCTCCCTCCTCAATGCTCTCTCCTTCCCTCCTCCTCAATGCTCTCTCCCTCCCTCCTCCTCAATGCTCTCTCCCTCCCTCCTCCTCAATGCTCTCTCCCTCCCTCCTCCTCAATGCTCTCTCCTTCCCCCTCCCTCCTCCTCAATGCTCTCTCCCTCCCTCCTCCTCAATGCTCTCTCCCTCCCTCCTCCTCAATGCTCTCTCCCTCCCTCCTCCTCAATGCTCTCTCCTTCTCCCTCCTTCTCCCTCCCTCCCTCCTCAATGCTCTCTCCTTCCCTCCTCCTCAATGCTCTCTCCCTCCCTCCTCCTCAATGCTCTCTCCCTCCCTCCTCCTCAATGCTCTCTCCCTCCCTCCTCCTCAATGCTCTCTCCCTCCCTCCTCCTCAATGCTCTCTCCCTCCCTCCTCCTCAATGCTCTCTCCCTCCCTCCTCCTCAATGCTCTCTCCTTCTCCTTCCCTCCTCCTCAATGCTCTCTCCTTCCCTCCTCCTCAATGATCTCTCAGTAACTCCTCCTCAATGCTCTCTCCTTCCCTCCTCCTCAATGCTCTCTCCCTCCCTCCTCCTCAATGCTCTCTCCTTCCCCCTCCCTCCTCCTCAATGCTCTCTCCCTCCCTCCTCCTCAATGCTCTCTCCCTCCCTCCTCCTCAATGCTCTCTCCCTCCCTCCTCCTCAATGCTCTCTCCTTCTCCCTCCTTCTCCCTTCCTCCCTCCTCAATGCTCTCTCCTTCCCTCCTCCTCAATGCTCTCTCCCTCCCTCCTCCTCAATGCTCTCTCCCTCCCTCCTCCTCAATGCTCTCTCCCTCCCTCCTCCTCAATGCTCTCTCCTTCCCTCCTCCTCAATGCTCTCTCCTTCTCCTTCCCTCCTCCTCAATGCTCTCTCCTTCCCTCCTCCTCAATGCTCTCTCCTTCCCTCCTCCTCAATGCTCTCTCAGTAACTCCTCCTCAATGCTCTCTCCCTCCCTCCTCCTCAATGCTCTCTCCTTCCATCCTCCTCAATGCTCTATCCTTCCCTCCTCCTCAATGCTCTCTCCCTCCCTCCTCCTCAATGCTCTCTCCTTCCATCCTCCTCAATGCTCTCTCCTTCCCTCCTCCTCAATGCTCTCTCCTTCCTTCCTCCTCAATGCTCTCTCCTTCCCTCCTCCTCAATGCTCTCTCCTTCCCTCCTCCTCAATGCTCTCTCCCTCCCTCCTCCTCAATGCTCTCTCCTTCCCTCCTCCTCAATGCTCTCTCCTTCCCTCCTCAATGCTCTCTCCTTCCCTCTCCTCAATGCTCTCTCCTTCTCCCTCCATCCTCCTCAATGCTCTCTCCCTCCCTCCTCAATGCTCTCTCCTTCTCCCTCCCTCCTCCTCAATGCTCTCTCCTTCCCTCCTCCTCAATGCTCTCTCCTTCCCTCCTCCTCAATGCTCTCTCCTTCCCTCCTCCTCAATGCTCTCTCCTTCCCTCCTCCTCAATGCTCTCTCCTTCCCTCCTCCTCAATGCTCTCTCCTTCCCTCCTCCTCAATGCTCTCTCCTTCCCTCCTCCTCAATGCTCTCTCCTTCCCTCCTCCTCAATGCTCTCTCCTTCCCTCCTCCTCAATGCTCTCTCCTTCCCTCCTCCTCAATGCTCTCTCCTTCCCTCCTCCTCAATGCTCTCTCCTTCCCTCCTCCTCAATGCTCTCTCCTTCCCTCCTCCTCAATGCTCTCTCCTTCCCTCCTCCTCAATGCTCTCTCCTTCCCTCCTCCTCAATGCTCTCTCCTTCCCTCCTCCTCAATGCTCTCTCCTTCCCTCCTCCTCAATGCTCTCTCCTTCCCTCCTCCTCAATGCTCTCTCCTTCCCTCCTCCTCAATACTCTCTCCTTCCCTCCTCCTCAATGCTCTCTCCTTCCCTCCTCCTCAATGCTCTCTCCTTCCCTCCTCCTCAATGCTCTCTCCTTCCCTCCTCCTCAATGCTCTCTCCTTCCCTCCTCCTCAATGCTCTCTCCTTCCCTCCTCCTCAATGCTCTCTCCTTCCCTCCTCCTCAATGCTCTCTCCTTCTCCCTCTTCAATGCTCTCTCCTTCTCCCTCTTCAATGCTCTCTCCTTCTCCCTCTTCAATGCTCTCTCCTTCTCCCTCCCTCCTCCTCAATGCTCTCTCCTTCTCCTTCCCTCCTCCTCAATGCTCTCTCCTTCCCTCCTCCTCAATGCTCTCTCAGTAACTCCTCCTCAATGCTCTCTCCTTCCCTCCTCCTCAATGCTCTCTCCCTCCCTCCTCCTCAATGCTCTCTCCTTCCCCCTCCCTCCTCCTCAATGCTCTCTCCCTCCCTCCTCCTCAATGCTCTCTCCCTCCCTCCTCCTCAATGCTCTCTCCCTCCCTCCTCCTCAATGCTCTCTCCCTCCCTCCTCCTCAATGCTCTCTCCCTCCCTCCTCCTCAATGCTCTCTCCCTCCCTCCTCCTCAATGCTCTCTCCTTCCTCCCTCCTTCTCCCTTCCTCCCTCCTCAATGCTCTCTCCTTCCCTCCTCCTCAATGCTCTCTCCCTCCCTCCTCCTCAATGCTCTCTCCCTCCCTCCTCCTCAATGCTCTCTCCCTCCCTCCTCCTCAATGCTCTCTCCTTCCCTCCTCCTCAATGCTCTCTCCTTCTCCTTCCCTCCTCCTCAATGCTCTCTCCTTCCCTCCTCCTCAATGCTCTCTCAGTAACTCCTCCTCAATGCTCTCTCCCTCCCTCCTCCTCAATGCTCTCTCCTTCCATCCTCCTCAATGCTCTATCCTTCCCTCCTCCTCAATGCTCTCTCCCTCCCTCCTCCTCAATGCTCTCTCCTTCCATCCTCCTCAATGCTCTCTCCTTCCCTCCTCCTCAATGCTCTCTCCTTCCTTCCTCCTCAATGCTCTCTCCTTCCCTCCTCCTCAATGCTCTCTCCTTCCCTCCTCCTCAATGCTCTCTCCCTCCCTCCTCCTTCAATGCTCTCTCCTTCCCTCCTCCTCAATGCTCTCTCCTTCCCTCCTCAATGCTCTCTCCTTCCCTCTCCTCAATGCTCTCTCCTTCTCCCTCTATCCTCCTCAATGCTCTCTCCCTCCCTCCTCAATGCTCTCTCCTTCTCCCTCCCTCCTCCTCAATGCTCTCTCCTTCCCTCCTCCTCAATGCTCTCTCCTTCCCTCCTCCTCAATGCTCTCTCCTTCCCTCCTCCTCAATGCTCTCTCCTTCCCTCCTCCTCAATGCTCTCTCCTTCCCTCCTCCTCAATGCTCTCTCCTTCCCTCCTCCTCAATGCTCTCTCCTTCCCTCCTCCTCAATGCTCTCTCCTTCCCTCCTCCTCAATGCTCTCTCCTTCCCTCCTCCTCAATGCTCTCTCCTTCCCTCCTCCTCAATGCTCTCTCCTTCCCTCCTCCTCAATGCTCTCTCCTTCCCTCCTCCTCAATGCTCTCTCCTTCCCTCCTCCTCAATGCTCTCTCCTTCCCTCCTCCTCAATGCTCTCTCCTTCCCTCCTCCTCAATGCTCTCTCCTTCCCTCCTCCTCAATGCTCTCTCCTTCCCTCCTCCTCAATGCTCTCTCCTTCCCTCCTCCTCAATGCTCTCTCCTTCCCTCCTCCTCAATGCTCTCTCCTTCCCTCCTCCTCAATGCTCTCTCCTTCCCTCCTCCTCAATGCTCTCTCCTTCCCTCCTCCTCAATGCTCTCTCCTTCTCCCTCCTCAATGCTCTCTCCTTCTCCCTCTTCAATGCTCTCTCCTTCTCCCTCTTCAATGCTCTCTCCTTCTCCCTCTTCAATGCTCTCTCCTTCTCCCTCCCTCCTCCTCAATGCTCTCTCCCTCCCTCCTCCTCAATGCTCTCTCCCTCCCTCCTCCTCAATGCTCTCTCCTTCCCTCCTCCTCAATGCTCTCTCCTTCCCTCCTCCTCAATGCTCTCTCCTTCCCTCCTCCTCAATGCTCTCTCCTTCCCTCCTCCTCAATGCTCTCTCCTTCCCTCCTCCTCAATGCTCTCTCCTTCCCTCCTCCTCAATGCTCTCTCCTTCCCTCCTCCTCAATGCTCTCTCCTTCCCTCCTCCTCAATGCTCTCTCCTTCCCTCCTCCTCAATGCTCTCTCCTTCCCTCCTCCTCAATGCTCTCTCCTTCCCTCCTCCTCAATGCTCTCTCCTTCCCTCCTCCTCAATGCTCTCTCCTTCCCTCCTCCTCAATGCTCTCTCCTTCTCCCTCCTTCTCCCTCCCTCCTCAATGCTCTCTCCTTCCCTCCTCAATGCTCTCTCCTTCTCCCTACTTCTCCCTGCCTCCCTCCTCAATGCTCTCTCCTTCCCTCCTCCTCAATGCTCTCTCCTTCCCTCCTCCTCAATGCTCTCTCCTTCTCCCTCCTTCTCCCTCCCTCCTCAATGCTCTCTCCTTCCCTCCTCAATGCTCTCTCCTTCTCCCTACTTCTCCCTGCCTCCCTCCTCAATGCTCTCTCCTTCCCTCCTCCTCAATGCTCTCTCCTTCCCTCCTCCTCAATGCTCTCTCCTTCTCCCTCCTCCTCAATGCTCTATCCTTCCCCCTCCCTCCTCCTCAATGCTCTCTCCTTCTCCCTCCTCAATGCTCTCTCCCTCCCTCCTCCTCAATGCTCTCTCCCTCCCTCCTTCTCAATGCGCTCTCCCTCCCTCCTCCTCAATGCTCTCTCCCTCCCTCCTCCTCAATGCTCTCTCCCTCCCTCCCTCCTCCTCAATGCTCTCTCCCTCCCTCCCTCCTCCTCAATGCTCTCTCCCTCCCTCCCTCCTCCTCAATGCTCTCTCCCTCCCTCCCTCCTCCTCAATGCTCTCTCCCTCCCTCCCTCCTCCTCAATGCTCTCTCCCTCCCTCCTCCTCAATGCTCTCTCCCTCCCTCCTCCTCAATGCTCTCTCCCTCCCTCCTCCTCAATGCTCTCTCCCTCCCTCCTCCTCAATGCTCTCTCCCTCCCTCCTCCTCAATGCTCTCTCCCTCCCTCCTCCTCAATGCTCTCTCCCTCCCTCCTCCTCAATGCTCTCTCCCTCCCTCCTCCTCAATGCTCTCTCCCTCCCTCCTCCTCAATGCTCTCTCCCTCCCTCCTCCTCAATGCTCTCTCCCTCCCTCCTCCTCAATGCTCTCTCCCTCCCTCCTCCTCAATGCTCTCTCCCTCCCTCCTCCTCAATGCTCTCTCCCTCCCTCCTCCTCAATGCTCTCTCCCTCCCTCCTCCTCAATGCTCTCTCCCTCCCTCCTCCTCAATGCTCTCTCCCTCCCTCCTCCTCAATGCTCTCTCCTTCCCTCCTCCTCAATGCTCTCTCCTTCTCCTTCCCTCCTCCTCAATGCTCTCTCCTTCCCTCCTCCTCAATGCTCTCTCAGTAACTCCTCCTCAATGCTCTCTCCTTCCCTCCTCCTCAATACTCTCTCCTTCTCCCTCCTTCTCCCTCCCTCCCTCCTCAATGCTCTCTCCTTCTCCCTCCTTCTCCCTCCCTCCCTCCTCAATGCTCTCTCCTTCCCTCCTCCTCAATGCTCTCTCCCTCCCTCCTCCTCAATGCTCTCTCCCTCCCTCCTCCTCAATGCTCTCTCCCTCCCTCCTCCTCAATGCTCTCTCCTTCCCCCTCCCTCCTCCTCAATGCTCTCTCCCTCCCTCCTCCTCAATGCTCTCTCCCTCCCTCCTCAATGCTCTCTCCCTCCCTCCTCCTCAATGCTCTCTCCTTCTCCCTCCTTCTCCCTCCCTCCCTCCTCAATGCTCTCTCCTTCCCTCCTCCTCAATGCTCTCTCCCTCCCTCCTCCTCAATGCTCTCTCCCTCCCTCCTCCTCAATGCTCTCTCCCTCCCTCCTCCTCAATGCTCTCTCCCTCCCTCCTCCTCAATGCTCTCTCCCTCCCTCCTCCTCAATGCTCTCTCCCTCCCTCCTCCTCAATGCTCTCTCCTTCTCCTTCCCTCCTCCTCAATGCTCTCTCCTTCCCTCCTCCTCAATGATCTCTCAGTAACTCCTCCTCAATGCTCTCTCCTTCCCTCCTCCTCAATGCTCTCTCCCTCCCTCCTCCTCAATGCTCTCTCCTTCCCCCTCCCTCCTCCTCAATGCTCTCTCCCTCCCTCCTCCTCAATGCTCTCTCCCTCCCTCCTCCTCAATGCTCTCTCCCTCCCTCCTCCTCAATGCTCTCTCCCTCCCTCCTCCTCAATGCTCTCTCCTTCTCCCTCCTTCTCCCTTCCTCCCTCCTCAATGCTCTCTCCTTCCCTCCTCCTCAATGCTCTCTCCCTCCCTCCTCCTCAATGCTCTCTCCCTCCCTCCTCCTCAATGCTCTCTCCCTCCCTCCTCCTCAATGCTCTCTCCTTCCCTCCTCCTCAATGCTCTCTCCTTCTCCTTCCCTCCTCCTCAATGCTCTCTCCTTCCCTCCTCCTCAATGCTCTCTCAGTAACTCCTCCTCAATGCTCTCTCCCTCCCTCCTCCTCAATGCTCTCTCCTTCCATCCTCCTCAATGCTCTATCCTTCCCTCCTCCTCAATGCTCTCTCCCTCCCTCCTCCTCAATGCTCTCTCCTTCCATCCTCCTCAATGCTCTCTCCTTCCCTCCTCCTCAATGCTCTCTCCTTCCTTCCTCCTCAATGCTCTCTCCTTCCCTCCTCCTCAATGCTCTCTCCTTCCCTCCTCCTCAATGCTCTCTCCCTCCCTCCTCCTCAATGCTCTCTCCTTCCCTCCTCCTCAATGCTCTCTCCTTCCCTCCTCAATGCTCTCTCCTTCCCTCTCCTCAATGCTCTCTCCTTCTCCCTCCATCCTCCTCAATGCTCTCTCCCTCCCTCCTCAATGCTCTCTCCTTCTCCCTCCCTCCTCCTCAATGCTCTCTCCTTCCCTCCTCCTCAATGCTCTCTCCTTCCCTCCTCCTCAATGCTCTCTCCTTCCCTCCTCCTCAATGCTCTCTCCTTCCCTCCTCCTCAATGCTCTCTCCTTCCCTCCTCCTCAATGCTCTCTCCTTCCCTCCTCCTCAATGCTCTCTCCTTCCCTCCTCCTCAATGCTCTCTCCTTCCCTCCTCCTCAATGCTCTCTCCTTCCCTCCTCCTCAATGCTCTCTCCTTCCCTCCTCCTCAATGCTCTCTCCTTCCCTCCTCCTCAATGCTCTCTCCTTCCCTCCTCCTCAATGCTCTCTCCTTCCCTCCTCCTCAATGCTCTCTCCTTCCCTCCTCCTCAATGCTCTCTCCTTCCCTCCTCCTCAATGCTCTCTCCTTCCCTCCTCCTCAATGCTCTCTCCTTCCCTCCTCCTCAATGCTCTCTCCTTCCCTCCTCCTCAATGCTCTCTCCTTCCCTCCTCCTCAATGCTCTCTCCTTCCCTCCTCCTCAATGCTCTCTCCTTCCCTCCTCCTCAATGCTCTCTCCTTCCCTCCTCCTCAATGCTCTCTCCTTCCCTCCTCCTCAATGCTCTCTCCTTCTCCCTCTTCAATGCTCTCTCCTTCTCCCTCTTCAATGCTCTCTCCTTCTCCCTCTTCAATGCTCTCTCCTTCTCCCTCCCTCCTCCTCAATGCTCTCTCCTTCTCCTTCCCTCCTCCTCAATGCTCTCTCCTTCCCTCCTCCTCAATGCTCTCTCAGTAACTCCTCCTCAATGCTCTCTCAGTAACTCCTCCTCAATGCTCTCTCCTTCCCTCCTCCTCAATGCTCTCTCCCTCCCTCCTCCTCAATGCTCTCTCCTTCCCCCTCCCTCCTCCTCAATGCTCTCTCCCTCCCTCCTCCTCAATGCTCTCTCCCTCCCTCCTCCTCAATGCTCTCTCCCTCCCTCCTCCTCAATGCTCTCTCCCTCCCTCCTCCTCAATGCTCTCTCCCTCCCTCCTCCTCAATGCTCTCTCCCTCCCTCCTCCTCAATGCTCTCTCCTTCTCCCTCCTTCTCCCTTCCTCCCTCCTCAATGCTCTCTCCTTCCCTCCTCCTCAATGCTCTCTCCCTCCCTCCTCCTCAATGCTCTCTCCCTCCCTCCTCCTCAATGCTCTCTCCCTCCCTCCTCCTCAATGCTCTCTCCCTCCCTCCTCCTCAATGCTCTCTCCTTCCCTCCTCCTCAATGCTCTCTCCTTCTCCTTCCCTCCTCCTCAATGCTCTCTCCTTCCCTCCTCCTCAATGCTCTCTCAGTAACTCCTCCTCAATGCTCTCTCCCTCCCTCCTCCTCAATGCTCTCTCCTTCCATCCTCCTCAATGCTCTATCCTTCCCTCCTCCTCAATGCTCTCTCCCTCCCTCCTCAATGCTCTCTCCTTCCATCCTCCTCAATGCTCTCTCCTTCCTTCCTCCTCAATGCTCTCTCCTTCCCTCCTCCTCAATGCTCTCTCCTTCCCTCCTCCTCAATGCTCTCTCCCTCCCTCCTCCTTCAATGCTCTCTCCTTCCCTCCTCCTCAATGCTCTCTCCTTCCCTCCTCAATGCTCTCTCCTTCCCTCTCCTCAATGCTCTCTCCTTCTCCCTCCATCCTCCTCAATGCTCTCTCCCTCCCTCCTCAATGCTCTCTCCTTCTCCCTCCCTCCTCCTCAATGCTCTCTCCTTCCCTCCTCCTCAATGCTCTCTCCTTCCCTCCTCCTCAATGCTCTCTCCTTCCCTCCTCCTCAATGCTCTCTCCTTCCCTCCTCCTCAATGCTCTCTCCTTCCCTCCTCCTCAATGCTCTCTCCTTCCCTCCTCCTCAATGCTCTCTCCTTCCCTCCTCCTCAATGCTCTCTCCTTCCCTCCTCCTCAATGCTCTCTCCTTCCCTCCTCCTCAATGCTCTCTCCTTCCCTCCTCCTCAATGCTCTCTCCTTCCCTCCTCCTCAATGCTCTCTCCTTCCCTCCTCCTCAATGCTCTCTCCTTCCCTCCTCCTCAATGCTCTCTCCTTCCCTCCTCCTCAATGCTCTCTCCTTCCCTCCTCCTCAATGCTCTCTCCTTCCCTCCTCCTCAATGCTCTCTCCTTCCCTCCTCCTCAATGCTCTCTCCTTCCCTCCTCCTCAATGCTCTCTCCTTCCCTCCTCCTCAATGCTCTCTCCTTCCCTCCTCCTCAATGCTCTCTCCTTCCCTCCTCCTCAATGCTCTCTCCTTCCCTCCTCCTCAATGCTCTCTCCTTCCCTCCTCCTCAATGCTCTCTCCTTCCCTCCTCCTCAATGCTCTCTCCTTCCCTCCTCCTCAATGCTCTCTCCTTCTCCCTCCTCAATGCTCTCTCCTTCTCCCTCTTCAATGCTCTCTCCTTCTCCCTCTTCAATGCTCTCTCCTTCTCCCTCTTCAATGCTCTCTCCTTCTCCCTCCCTCCTCCTCAATGCTCTCTCCCTCCCTCCTCCTCAATGCTCTCTCCCTCCCTCCTCCTCAATGCTCTCTCCTTCCCTCCTCCTCAATGCTCTCTCCTTCCCTCCTCCTCAATGCTCTCTCCTTCCCTCCTCCTCAATGCTCTCTCCTTCCCTCCTCCTCAATGCTCTCTCCTTCCCTCCTCCTCAATGCTCTCTCCTTCCCTCCTCCTCAATGCTCTCTCCTTCCCTCCTCCTCAATGCTCTCTCCTTCCCTCCTCCTCAATGCTCTCTCCTTCCCTCCTCCTCAATGCTCTCTCCTTCCCTCCTCCTCAATGCTCTCTCCTTCCCTCCTCCTCAATGCTCTCTCCTTCCCTCCTCCTCAATGCTCTCTCCTTCCCTCCTCCTCAATGCTCTCTCCTTCTCCCTCCTTCTCCCTCCCTCCTCAATGCTCTCTCCTTCCCTCCTCAATGCTCTCTCCTTCTCCCTACTTCTCCCTGCCTCCCTCCTCAATGCTCTCTCCTTCCCTCCTCCTCAATGCTCTCTCCTTCCCTCCTCCTCAATGCTCTCTCCTTCTCCCTCCTTCTCCCTCCCTCCTCAATGCTCTCTCCTTCCCTCCTCAATGCTCTCTCCTTCTCCCTACTTCTCCCTGCCTCCCTCCTCAATGCTCTCTCCTTCCCTCCTCCTCAATGCTCTCTCCTTCCCTCCTCCTCAATGCTCTCTCCTTCTCCCTCCTCCTCAATGCTCTATCCTTCCCCCTCCCTCCTCCTCAATGCTCTCTCCTTCTCCCTCCTCAATGCTCTCTCCCTCCCTCCTCCTCAATGCTCTCTCCCTCCCTCCTCCTCAATGCGCTCTCCCTCCCTCCTCCTCAATGCTCTCTCCCTCCCTCCCTCCTCCTCAATGCTCTCTCCCTCCCTCCCTCCTCCTCAATGCTCTCTCCCTCCCTCCCTCCTCCTCAATGCTCTCTCCCTCCCTCCCTCCTCCTCAATGCTCTCTCCCTCCCTCCCTCCTCCTCAATGCTCTCTCCCTCCCTCCCTCCTCCTCAATGCTCTCTCCCTCCCTCCCTCCTCCTCAATGCTCTCTCCCTCCCTCCTCCTCAATGCTCTCTCCCTCCCTCCTCCTCAATGCTCTCTCCCTCCCTCCTCCTCAATGCTCTCTCCCTCCCTCCTCCTCAATGCTCTCTCCCTCCCTCCTCCTCAATGCTCTCTCCCTCCCTCCTCCTCAATGCTCTCTCCCTCCCTCCTCCTCAATGCTCTCTCCCTCCCTCCTCCTCAATGCTCTCTCCCTCCCTCCTCCTCAATGCTCTCTCCCTCCCTCCTCCTCAATGCTCTCTCCCTCCCTCCTCCTCAATGCTCTCTCCCTCCCTCCTCCTCAATGCTCTCTCCCTCCCTCCTCCTCAATGCTCTCTCCCTCCCTCCTCCTCAATGCTCTCTCCCTCTCTCCTCCTCAATGCTCTCTCCCTCCCTCCTCCTCAATGCTCTCTCCCTCCCTCCTCCTCAATGCTCTCTCCCTCCCTCCTCCTCAATGCTCTCTCCCTCCCTCCTCCTCAATGCTCTCTCCCTCCCTCCTCCTCAATGCTCTCTCCCTCCCTCCTCCTCAATGCTCTCTCCCTCCCTCCTCCTCAATGCTCTCTCCCTCCCTTCCTCCTCAATGCTCTCTCCTTCTCCCTCCTTCTCCCTCCCTCCCTCCTCAATGCTCTCTCCTTCCCTCCTCCTCAATGCTCTCTCCCTCCCTCCTCCTCAATGCTCTCTCCCTCCCTCCTCCTCAATGCTCTCTCCCTCCCTCCTCCTCAATGCTCTCTCCTTCCCTCCTCCTCAATGCTCTCTCCTTCTCCTTCCCTCCTCCTCAATGCTCTCTCCTTCCCTCCTCCTCAATGCTCTCTCAGTAACTCCTCCTCAATGCTCTCTCCCTCCCTCCTCCTCAATGCTCTCTCCTTCCATCCTCCTCAATGCTCTCTCCCTCCCTCCTCCTCAATGCTCTCTCCCTCCCTCCTCCTCAATGCTCTCTCCTTCCCTCCTCCTCAATGCTCTCTCCTTCCCTCCTCCTCAATGCTCTCTCCTTCTCCTTCCCTCCTCCTCAATGCTCTCTCCTTCCCTCCTCCTCAATGCTCTCTCAGTAACTCCTCCTCAATGCTCTCTCCCTCCCTCCTCCTCAATGCTCTCTCCTTCCATCCTCCTCAATGCTCTATCCTTCCCTCCTCCTCAATGCTCTCTCCCTCCCTCCTCCTCAATGCTCTCTCCTTCCATCCTCCTCAATGCTCTCTCCTTCCCTCCTCCTCAATGCTCTCTCCTTCCTTCCTCCTCAATGCTCTCTCCTTCCCTCCTCCTCAATGCTCTCTCCTTCCCTCCTCCTCAATGCTCTCTCCCTCCCTCCTCCTCAATGCTCTCTCCTTCCCTCCTCCTCAATGCTCTCTCCTTCCCTCCTCAATGCTCTCTCCTTCCCTCTCCTCAATGCTCTCTCCTTCTCCCTCCATCCTCCTCAATGCTCTCTCCCTCCTCCTCAATGCTCTCTCCTTCTCCCTCCCTCCTCCTCAATGCTCTCTCCTTCCCTCCTCCTCAATGCTCTCTCCTTCCCTCCTCCTCAATGCTCTCTCCTTCCCTCCTCCTCAATGCTCTCTCCTTCCCTCCTCCTCAATGCTCTCTCCTTCCCTCCTCCTCAATGCTCTCTCCTTCCCTCCTCCTCAATGCTCTCTCCTTCCCTCCTCCTCAATGCTCTCTCCTTCCCTCCTCATCAATGCTTTCTCCTGAATGCTCTCTCCTTCCCTCCTCCTCAATGCTCTCTCCTTCCCTCCTCCTCAATGCTCTCTCCTTCCCTCCTCCTCAATGCTCTCTCCTTCCCTCCTCCTCAATGCTCTCTCCTTCCCTCCTCCTCAATGCTCTCTCCTTCCCTCCTCCTCAATGCTCTCTCCTTCCCTCCTCCTCAATGCTCTCTCCTTCCCTCCTCCTCAATGCTCTCTCCTTCCCTCCTCCTCAATGCTCTCTCCTTCCCTCCTCCTCAATGCTCTCTCCTTCCCTCCTCCTCAATGCTCTCTCCTTCCCTCCTCCTCAATGCTCTCTCCTTCCCTCCTCCTCAATGCTCTCTCCTTCCCTCCTCCTCAATGCTCTCTCCTTCCCTCCTCCTCAATGCTCTCTCCTTCCCTCCTCCTCAATGCTCTCTCCTTCCCTCCTCCTCAATGCTCTCTCCTTCCCTCCTCCTCAATGCTCTCTCCTTCCCTCCTCCTCAATGCTCTCTCCTTCCCTCCTCCTCAATGCTCTCTCCTTCCCTCCTCCTCAATGCTCTCTCCTTCTCCCTCTTCAATGCTCTCTCCTTCTCCCTCTTCAATGCTCTCTCCTTCTCCCTCCCTCCTCCTCAATGCTCTCTCCTTCTCCCTCCCTCCTCCTCAATGCTCTCTCCCTCCCTCCTCCTCAATGCTCTCTCCTTCCCTCCTCCTCAATGCTCTCTCCTTCCCTCCTCCTCAATGCTCTCTCCTTCCCTCCTCCTCAATGCTCTCTCCTTCCCTCCTCCTCAATGCTCTCTCCTTCCCTCCTCCTCAATGCTCTCTCCTTCCCTCCTCCTCAATGCTCTCTCCTTCCCTCCTCCTCAATGCTCTCTCCTTCCCTCCTCCTCAATGCTCTCTCCTTCCCTCCTCCTCAATGCTCTCTCCTTCCCTCCTCCTCAATGCTCTCTCCTTCCCTCCTCCTCAATGCTCTCTCCTTCCCTCCTCCTCAATGCTCTCTCCTTCCCTCCTCCTCAATGCTCTCTCCTTCTCCCTCCTTCTCCCTCCCTCCTCAATGCTCTCTCCTTCCCTCCTCAATGCTCTCTCCTTCTCCCTACTTCTCCCTGCCTCCCTCCTCAATGCTCTCTCCTTCCCTCCTCCTCAATGCTCTCTCCTTCCCTCCTCCTCAATGCTCTCTCCTTCTCCCTCCTCCTCAATGCTCTATCCTTCCTTCTCCCTCCTCAATGCTCTCTCCCTCCCTCCTCAATGCGCTCTCCCTCCCTCCTCCTCAATGCTCTCTCCCTCCCTCCTCCTCAATGCTCTCTCCCTCCCTCCTCCTCAATGCTCTCTCCCTCCTCCTCCTCAATGCTCTCTCCCTCCCTCCTCCTCAATGCTCTCTCCCTCCCTCCTCCTCCTCAATGCTCTCTCCCTCCCTCCTCCTCCTCAATGCTCTCTCCCTCCCTCCTCCTCCTCAATGCTCTCTCCCTCCCTCCTCCTCCTCAATGCTCTCTCCCTCCCTCCTCCTCCTCAATGCTCTCTCCCTCCCTCCTCCTCCTCAATGCTCTCTCCCTCCCTCCTCCTCAATGCTCTCTCCCTCCCTCCTCCTCAATGCTCTCTCCCTCCCTCCTCCTCAATGCTCTCTCCCTCCCTCCTCCTCAATGCTCTCTCCCTCCCTCCTCCTCAATGCTCTCTCCCTCCCTCCTCCTCAATGCTCTCTCCCTCCCTCCTCCTCAATGCTCTCTCCCTCCCTCCTCCTCAATGCTCTCTCCCTCCCTCCTCCTCAATGCTCTCTCCCTCCCTCCTCCTCAATGCTCTCTCCCTCCCTCCTCCTCAATGCTCTCTCCCTCCCTCCTCCTCAATGCTCTCTCCCTCCCTCCTCCTCAATGCTCTCTCCCTCCCTCCTCCTCAATGCTCTCTCCCTCCCTCCTCCTCAATGCTCTCTCCCTCCCTCCTCCTCAATGCTCTCTCCCTCCCTCCTCCTCAATGCTCTCTCCCTCCCTTCCTCCTCAATGCTCTCTCCCTCCCTTCCTCCTCAATGCTCTCTCCCTCCCTTCCTCCTCAATGCTCTCTCCCTCCCTTCCTCCTCAATGCTCTCTCCCTCACTTCCTCCTCAATGCTCTCTCCCTCACTTCCTCCTCAATGCTCTCTCCCTCACTTCCTCCTCAATGCTCTCTCCCTCACTTCCTCCTCAATGCTCTCTCCCTCACTTCCTCCTCAATGCTCTCTCCCTCCCTCCTCCTCAATGCTCTCTCCCTCCCTCCTCCTCAATGCTCTCTCCCTCCCTCCTCCTCAATGCTCTCTCCCTCCCTCCTCCTCAATGCTCTCTCCCTCCCTCCTCCTCAATGCTCTCTCCCTCCCTCCTCCTCAATGCTCTCTCCCTCCCTCCTCCTCAATGCTCTCTCCCTCCCTCCTCCTCAATGCTCTCTCCCTCCCTCCTCCTCAATGCTCTCTCCCTCCCTCCTCCTCAATGCTCTCTCCCTCCCTCCTCCTCAATGCTCTCTCCCTCCCTCCTCCTCAATGCTCTCTCCCTCCCTCCTCCTCAATGCTCTCTCCCTCCCTCCTCCTCAATGCTCTCTCCCTCCCTCCTCCTCAATGCTCTCTCCCTCCCTCCTCCTCAATGCTCTCTCCCTCCCTCCTCCTCAATGCTCTCTCCCTCCCTCCTCCTCAATGCTCTCTCCCTCCCTCCTCCTCAATGCTCTCTCCCTCCCTCCTCCTCAATGCTCTCTCCCTCCCCCCTCCTCAATGCTCTCTCCCTCCTCCCTCCTCAATGCTCTCTCCCTCCTCCCTCCTCAATGCTCTCTCCTCCCTCCCTCCTCCTCAATGCTCTCTCCTCCCTCCCTCCTCCTCAATGCTCTCTCCTCCCTCCCTCCTCCTCAATGCTCTCTCCTCCCTCCCTCCTCCTCAATGCTCTCTCCTCCCTCCCTCCTCCTCAATGCTCTCTCCTCCCTCCCTCCTCCTCAATGCTCTCCTCCCTCCCTCCTCCTCAATGCTCTCTCCTCCCTCCCTCCTCCTCAATGCTCTCTCCTCCCTCCCTCCTCCTCAATGCTCTCTCCTTCCCTCCTCCTCAATGCTCTCTCCTTCCCTCCTCCTCAATGCTCTCTCCTTCCCTCCTCCTCAATGCTCTCTCCTTCCCTCCTCCTCAATGCTCTCTCCTTCCCTCCTCCTCAATGCTCTCTCCTTCCCTCCTCCTCAATGCTCTCTCCTTCCCTCCTCCTCAATGCTCTCTCCTTCCCTCCTCCTCAATGCTCTCTCCTTCCCTCCTCCTCAATGCTCTCTCCTTCCCTCCTCCTCAATGCTCTCTCCTTCTCCCTCCTCCTCAATGCTCTCTCCTTCCCTCCTCCTCAATGCTCTCTCCTTCCCTCCTCCTCAATGCTCTCTCCTTCCCTCCTCCTCAATGCTCTCTCCTTCCCTCCTCCTCAATGCTCTCTCCCTCCCTCCTCCTCAATGCTCTCTCCTTCCCTCCTCCTCAATGCTCTCTCCTTCCCCCTCCCTCCTCCTCAATGCTCTCTCCTTCCCCCTCCCTCCTCCTCAATGCTCTCTCCCTCCCTCCTCCTCAATGCTCTCTCCCTCCCTCCTCCTCAATGCTCTCTCCTTCCCTCCTCCTCAATGCTCTCTCCTTCCCTCCTCCTCAATGCTCTCTCCTTCCCTCCTCCTCAATGCTCTCTCCTTCCCTCCTCCTCAATGCTCTCTCCTTCCCTCCTCCTCAATGCGCTCTCCTTCCCTCCTCCTCAATGCTCTCTCCTTCCCTCCTCCTCAATGCTCTCTCCTTCCCTCCTCCTCAATGCTCTCTCCTTCCCTCCTCCTCAATGCTCTCTCCTTCCCTCCTCCTCAATGCTCTCTCCTTCCCTCCTCCTCAATGCTCTCTCCCTCCCTCCTCCTCAATGCTCTCTCCTTCCCTCCTCCTCAATGCTCTCTCCTTCCCTCCTCCTCAATGCTCTCTCCCTCCCTCCTCCTCAATGCTCTCTCCTTCCCCCTCCCTCCTCCTCAATGCTCTCTCCTTCCCCCTCCCTCCTCCTCAATGCTCTCTCCCTCCCTCCTCCTCAATGCTCTCTCCTTCCCCCTCCCTCCTCCTCAATGCTCTCTCCTTCCCCCTCCCTCCTCCTCAATGCTCTCTCCTTCCCCCTCCCTCCTCCTCAATGCTCTCTCCTTCCCCCTCCCTCCTCCTCAATGCTCTCTCCTTCCCCCTCAGTTTATTGTCAGGGGAAATAGTTAGCCGAAGTGTGTGCATGTTCATGTGTGTATTCCTAAACAGTTTGTTGTTTTCCAGTAAATCATCAAGAGTCTCTCTCTCTCTCTCTTTCTATCCCTCTGTCTCTTTCTATCCCTCTCTCTCTTTCTATCCCTCTCTCTCTTTCTATCCCTCTCTCTCTTTCTATCCCTCTCTCTCTCTTTCTATCCCTCTCTCTCTCTTTCTATCCCTCTCTCTCTCTTTCTATCCCTCTCTCTCTCTTTCCCTCGCTCTCTCTCTCTCTCTCTCTCCTTATTAAATGCCACATGCCTTAAAGAAGTAGTGTACATAGCTCTTACCTGGTTTGTGGTTAGGTAATCTGCTAGCGTGTTCAGGAGCTTGTAATAGATCTCAAACCAGGGCAGATAACTGAGAGACGGAGAGAAACACAAAATACACATGTTTACAATCAAGCAAGAATTCTAAATAATGAATAAATGCACAATAAGAAGTGAGCTATGGACTCAGCCAGGGCGCTATGGACTCAGCCAGGGCGCTATGGACTCAGCCAGGGCGCTATGGACTCAGCCAGGGCGCTATGGACTCAGCCAGGGCGCTATGGACTCAGCCAGGGCGCTATGGACTCAGCCAGGGCGCTATGGACTCAGCCAGGGCGCTATGGACTCAGCCAGGGCGCTATGGACTCAGCCAGGGCGCTATGGACTCAGCCAGGGCGCTATGGACTCAGCCAGGGCGCTATGGACTCAGCCAGGGCGCTATGGACTCAGCCAGGGCGCTATGGACTCAGCCAGGGCGCTATGGACTCAGCCAGGGCGCTATGGACTCAGCCAGGGCGCTATGGACTCAGCCAGGGCGCTATGGACTCAGCCAGGGCGCTATGGACTCAGCCAGGGCGCTATGGACTCAGCCATTGTATAGTCCTACTGCTGTGGGTAAAATAGTATACTGTACATCTCATCAACGCATTCTTCTTATTCTGGGGGCTTTGCATTTTACACATTCCTGTCGTTTTACACATTCCTGTCGCTTTACACATTCCTGGGCCAGTGAGAGCTGTGGTAGGAGGAGGAGGAGGAGGAGGAGGAGGAGGAGGAGGAGAAGGAGGAGGAGGAGGAGGAGGAGGAGGAGGGGGAGGGATGCCATGGTTTACAAGCATACTGATCCCAGATGCACAGCCCAGGCTCAACACAAGCCAACACGCAGACGCAGAGGGAGAGAAGCACTACCACACCACTTATTTACACATTTTCAAATAGACATTCCTTCTGGTTTTTCCTTACCTAATTAATGTCAATTTAATAAATAAAATGAACAAACTAAAAATAATTTATACTGTAGTGTTTGTGTTATAGCTAATGGCAGAATACACCCACCAGAAGCCAGAAGCATCTGCAACATGTCTCGCTTGATAAGATTGACACGTTCTTGGCGGAGATATTTGACTTGCTTTTGAGGTGGAATGTGGCCAGCGTTTTGTTTTGGCTCGAAGGTTGCTCAGAAAAAAAGCTCAAATCATTTATAATGTTATGCAATCAAATAATAAAAAAATGTGGTGGGGTATCGAAGTGAGTTATTAAAATATTATTCAGCCTTGGTTGTTAACATGTATTTTAGAAAACGTCTGGCATAATGACAGTGGAAAACGTTATCAATCTGCACTTCAACAAATAAATAGATGCTTCCTTAACTGAAGGAAGGATGAAATTAAGAACAAATTAATTAATGAATACGGTCAAAATGAAACTTAAATGAAACAAAATGTGTGGGTATTATGCATAAACAAAAGTTGGTTGTTAAATTGAAATGGCTACCTGGCTAACAAAAAATGACCTCCAAAAAAAAATCGCAATGAAACTTTCATTAAAATACTGTCTCTAAGCTGACTAATGTAGTAAGTAGGCTAATACAAAATAATTCCAAAGAGATGACAATAAAATGTTTGATTTGTAATCCCAAGTAAAAAGTAAGGGTGTGTGTGTGTGTGTGTGTGTGTGTGTGTGTGTGTGTGTGTGTGTGTGTGTGTGTGTGTGTGTGTGTCTTGGCTGAGGGACTTTTATTAGCCGTGGAAGTCCTGTAGAGACAGGGGGATGCTGGGTAGTTCTCAGGGCATGGGTCACTGGCTGCTCTGCAGACTGGAATTAACACACAACAAGAAAACAAAGTCAACCTAATGCAAATTTTAATATTGCTAAATCTGCAAGGGGCCAATGACATGGCGATTCCCGGGCAAGTGCAGCCAAGCGCAGCCATCAGGGGGCCTGAGTGACCATTAACCTGGAACAATCAGCTTCTTCACATGCCAATATTTTGATGTCCGCATGAAGATCTCCCCGTAATCAGGTCATACACTGTCGAAACCCAAAACCTAACATGCCTGTGTTATCAACAGAATTCACATGCTGACTGGACATTTAAAAACAGAAACCTAAAGAGATAAATATGCCATGTTTCCAAACAAAATAGCAGTGGATATTTATATGAGATGTGGGTGTGTTGAAGTTAATCAATACCACCAAAAAAATGCAAAAAATAAAAATAGAAAATCTGAGCATGTCACTGAAATCGTCATTATCAGTCTCCTCTTGCCCTTTGTTTAAGAAGCTAGGCTCCTGGACACTAATCCCTTCCATATCCCACGTCAGGGTTTATTTAAATAGTCCTCTCTCGCTCTCTCCTCATCTGTCCTGTCAGCCTCTCCATCGTCAGGCCTCACAACCCTTTCAACCATCACACTCCTTAATGACCAGGCTGTAATCTTTTGTGTTAGAGACAAAGAAATGATTGGTGTAGCAGAGAGCAGCGAACTGCAACTCATGGTGATACCCAGATAGGGATACCAGACTACATCTTGCCTTAGCAAAATTAGGCTGAGGTTTCTCTATGGTATGCGTTTATTTTTTCTTAAATGAAACTATGTCAGTAAGCACTGCTCCTCTCCCCAGTTGAAGGCTTAGCGCTGTTTGTGTTTCCTAAGTCCCCGATAGAAAGACATCCATCACTGTGTGTGGGGGCTTGGTTATCTCTCCAGCCGTTTTAAAACACACATGTCCTTCAAAGTACTGTATACTCACAAAGTAAACCAATTAATCTGGGGTCCACCCTCATACTGTATCCCCTACCACGACCCCTCATACTGTATCCCCTACCACGACCCCTCATACTCTATCCCCTACCACGACCCCTCATACTCTATCCCCTACCACGACCCCTCATACTCTATCCCCTACCACGACCCCTCATACTCTATCCCCTACCACGACCCCTCATACTCTATCCCCTACCACGACCCCTCAGACTGTATCCCCTACCACGACCCCTCATACTGTATCCCCTACCACGACCCCTCATACTGTATCCCCTACCACGACCCCTCATACTGTATCCCCTACCACGACCCCTCAGACTGTATCCCCTACCACGACCCCTCAGACTGTATCCCCTACCACAACCCCTCATACTGTATCCCCTACCACGACCCCTCATACTGTATCCCCTACCACGACCCCTCAGACTGTATCCCCTACCACGGCCCCTCATACTGTATCCCCTACCACGGCCCCTCATACTGTATCCCCTACCACGGCCCCTCATACTGTATCCTCTACCACGGCCCCTCATACTGTATCCCCTACCACGACCCCTCATACTGTATCCCCTACCACGACCCCTCAGACTGTATCCCCTAACACGACCCCTCAGACTGTATCCCCTACCACAACACAACCCCTCATACTGTGTCCCCTACCACGACCCCTCATACTGTATCCCCTACCACGACCCCTCATACTGTATCCCCTACCACGACCCCTCATACTGTATCCCCTACCACGACCCCTCAGACTGTATCCCCTACCACAACCCCTCATACTGTATCCCCTACCACGACCCCTCATACTGTATCCCCTACCACGACCCCTCAGACTGTATCCCCTAACCCGACCCCTCATACTGTATCCCCTACCACGACCCCTCATACTGTATCCCCTACCACGACCCCTCATACTGTATCCCCTACCACGACCCCTCATACTGTATCCCCTACCACGACCCCTCATACTGTATCCCCTACCACGACCCCTCATACTGTATCCCCTACCACGACCCCTCATACTGTATCCCCTACCACAACCCCTCATACTGTATCCCCTACCACAACCCCTCATACTGTATCCCCTACCACGACCCCTCATACTGTATCCCCTACCACGACCCCTCATACTGTATCCCCTACCACAACACAACCCCTCATACTGTATCCCCTACCACAACACAACCCCTCATACTGTATCCCCTACCACGACCCCTCAGACTGTATCCCCTACCACAACACAACCCCTCATACTGTATCCCCTACCACAACCCCTCATACTGTATCCCCTACCACGACCCCTCATACTGTATCCCCTACCACGACCCCTCAGACGGTATCCCCTACCACGACCCCTCAGACGGTATCCCCTACCACGACCCCTCATACTGTATCCCCGACAACGACCCCTCATACTGTATCCCCTACCACGACCCCTCAGACTGTATCCCCTACCACGACCCCTCATACTGTATCCCCTACCACGACCCCTCATACTGTATCCCCTACCACGACCCCTCAGACTGTATCCCCTACCACGACCCCTCAGACTGTATCCCCTACCACGACCCCTCATACTGTATCCCCTACCACGACCCCTCATACTGTATCCCCTACCACAACCCCCCATACTGTATCCCCTACCACGACCCCTCATACTGTATCCCCTACCACAACCCCTCATACTGTATCCCCTACCACAACCCCTCATACTGTATCCCCTACCACAACCCCTCATACTGTATCCCCTACCAAAACCCCTCATACTGTATCCCCTACCACGACCCCTCATACTGTATCCCCTACCACAACACAACCCCTCATACTGTATCCCCTACCACAACACAACCCCTCATACTGTATCCCCTACCACGACCCCTCAGACTGTATCCCCTACCACGACCCCTCATACTGTGTCCCCTACCACAACCCCTCAGACTGTATCCCCTACCACAACACAACCCCTCATACTGTATCCCCTACGACGACCCCTCATACTGTATCCCCTACCACGACCCCTCATACTGTATCCCCTACCACGACCCCTCATACTGTATACCCTACCACGACCCCTCATACTGTATACCCTACCACGACCCCTCAGACTGTATCCCCTACCACGACCCCTTATACTGTATCCCCTACCACGACCCCTTATACTGTATCCCCTACCACGACCCCTTATACTGTATCCCCGACCACGACCCCTCATTCTGTATCCCCTACCACAACACAACCCCTCATACTGTATTCCCTACCACAACCCCTCAGACTGTATCCCCTACCACGACCCCTCATACTGTATCCCCTACCACAACCCCTAAACTGTATCCCCTACCACAACACAACCCCTCATACTGTATCCCCTACCACGACCCCTCATACTGTATCCCCTACCACGACCCCTCAGACTGTATCCCCTACCACGACCCCTCAGACTGTATCCCCTACCACGACCCCTCATACTGTATCCCCGACCACGACCCCTCATACTGTATCCCCTACCACAACACAACCCCTCATACTGTATTCCCTACCACAACCCCTCAGACTGTATCCCCTACCACGACCCCTCATACTGTCTCCCCTACCACGACCCCTCATACTGTATCCCCTACCACAACACAACCCCTCATACTGTATTCCCTACCACAACCCCTCAGACTGTATCCCCTACCACGACCCCTCAGACTGTATCCCCTACCACGACCCCTCAGACTGTTTCCCCTACCACGACCCCTCATACTGTATCCCCTACCACGACCCCTCAGACTGTATCCCCTACCACGACACAACCCCTCAGACTGTATCCCCTACCACGACTCCTCATACTGTGTCCCCTACCACGACCCCTCATACTGTGTCCCCTACCACGACCCCTCATACTGTATCCTCTACCACGACCCCTCATACTGTATCCCCTACCACGACCCCTCATACTGTATCCCCTACCAACACACACCCCTCAGACTGTATCCCTTACCACGACCCCTCATACTGTATCCCCTACCACAACCCCTCATACTGTATCCCCTACCACAACACCTCATACTGTATCCCCTACCACGACCCCTCATACTGTATTCCCTACCACGACCCCTCATACTGTATCCCCTACCACAACACAACCCCTCAGACTGTATCCCCTACCACGACCCCTCATACTGTGTCCCCTACCACAACACAACCCCTCAGACTGTATCCCCTACCACGACCCCTCATACTGTATCCCCTACCAAAACCCCTCATACTGTATCCCCTACCACGACCCCTCATACTGTATCCCCTACCACGACCCCTCATACTGTATTCCCTACCACGACCCCTCATACTGTGTCCCCTACCACGACCCCTCATACTGTGTCCCCTACCACGACCCCTCATACTGTATCCCCTACCACGGCCCCTCATACTGTATCCCCGACCACGGCCCCTCATACTGTATCCCCGACCACGGCCCCTCATACTGTATCCCCTACCACGGCCCCTCATACTGTATCCCCTACCACGACCCCTCATACTGTATCCCCTACCACGACCCCTCATACTGTATCCCCTACCACGGCCCCTCATACTGTATCCCCTACCACGACCCCTCATACTGTATCCCCTACCACGACCCCTCATACTGTATCCCCTACCACAACCCCTCATACTGTATCCCCTACCACAACACAACCCCTCATACTGTATTCCCTACCACAACCCCTCAGACTGTATCCCCTACCACGACCCCTCATACTGTGTCCCCTACCACAACCCCTCAGACTGTATCCCCTACCACAACACAACCCCTCATACTGTATCCCCTACCACGACCCCTCATACTGTATCCCCTACCACGACCCCTCAGACTGTATCCCCTACCACGACCCCTCAGACTGTATCCCCTACCACGACCCCTCATACTGTATCCCCTACCACGACCCCTCATACTGTATCCCCTACCACGACCCCTCATACTGTATCCCCTACCACGGCCCCTCATACTGTATCCCCTACCACGACCCCTCAGACTGTATCCCATACCACGACCCCTCATACTGTATCCCCGACCACGACCCCTCATACTGTATCCCCTACCACAACACAACCCCTCATACTGTATTCCCTACCACAACCCCTCAGACTGTATCCCCTACCACGACCCCTCATACTGTATCCCCTACCACAACCCCTAAACTGTATCCCCTACCACAACACAACCCCTCATACTGTATCCCCTACCACGACCCCTCATACTGTATCCCCTACCACGACCCCTCAGACTGTATCCCCTACCACGACCCCTCAGACTGTATCCCCTACCACGACCCCTCATACTGTATCCCCGACCACGACCCCTCATACTGTATCCCCTACCACAACACAACCCCTCATACTGTATTCCCTACCACAACCCCTCAGACTGTATCCCCTACCACGACCCCTCATACTGTCTCCCCTACCACGACCCCTCATACTGTATCCCCTACCACAACACAACCCCTCATACTGTATTCCCTACCACAACCCCTCAGACTGTATCCCCTACCACGACCCCTCATACTATGTCCCCTACCACAACACAACCCCTCATACTGTATCCCCTACCACAACACAACCCCTCAGACTGTATCCCCTACCACGACTCCTCATACTGTGTCCCCTACCACGACCCCTCATACTGTGTCCCCTACCACGACCCCTCATACTGTATCCCCTACCACGACCCCTCATACTGTATCCCCTACCACGACCCCTCATACTGTATCCCCTACCACAACACAACCCCTCAGACTGTATCCCCTACCACGACCCCTCATACTGTATCCCCTACCACAACCCCTCATACTGTATCCCCTACCACAACACAACCCCTCAGACTGTATCCCCTACCACGACCCCTCATACTGTGTCCCCTACCACAACACAACCCCTCAGACTGTATCCCCTACCACGACCCCTCATACTGTATCCCCTACCACAACCCCTCATACTGTATCCCCTACCACAACCCCTCATACTGTATCCCCTACCACGACCCCTCATACTGTATTCCCTACCACGACCCCTCATACTGTATCCCCTACCACAACACAACCCCTCAGACTGTATCCCCTACCACGACCCCTCATACTGTGTCCCCTACCACAACACAACCCCTCAGACTGTATCCCCTACCACGACCCCTCATACTGTATCCCCTACCACAACCCCTCATACTGTATCCCCTACCACAACCCCTCATACTGTATCCCCTACCACGACCCCTCATACTGTATTCCCTACCACGACCCCTCATACTGTATTCCCTACCACGACCCCTCATACTGTGTCCCCTACCACGACCCCTCATACTGTGTCCCCTACCACGACCCCTCATACTGTATCCCCTACCACGGCCCCTCATACTGTATCCCCTACCACGGCCCCTCATACTGTATCCCCTACCACGGCCCCTCATACTGTATCCCCTACCACGACCCCTCATACTGTATCCCCTACCACGACCCCTCATACTGTATCCCCTACCACGGCCCCTCATACTGTATCCCCTACCACGACCCCTCATACTGTATCCCCTACCACGACCCCTCATACTGTATCCCCTACCACGACCCCTCATACTGTATCCCCTACCACGACCCCTCATACTGTGTCCCCTACCACAACACAACCCCTCATACTGTATCCCCTACCACGACCCCTCATACTGTATCCCCTACCACGACCCCTCATACTGTATCCCCTACCACGACCCCTCAGACTGTATCCCCTACCACGACCCCTCATACTGTATCCACGACCACGACCCCTCATACTGTATCCCCTACCACAACACAACCCCTCATACTGTATTCCCTACCACAACCCCTCAGACTGTATCCCCTACCACGACCCCTCATACTGTGTCCCCTACCACAACCCCTCAGACTGTATCCCCTACCACAACACAACCCCTCATACTGTATCCCCTACCACGACCCCTCATACTGTATCCCCTACCACGACCCCTCAGACTGTATCCCCTACCACGACCCCTCAGACTGTCTCCCCTACCACGACCCCTCATACTGTATCCCCTACCACGACCCCTCATACTGTATCCCCTACCACGACCCCTCATACTGTATCCCCTACCACGGCCCCTCATACTGTATCCCCTACCACGACCCCTCAGACTGTATCCCCTACCACGACCCCTCATACTGTATCCCCGACCACGACCCCTCATACTGTATCCCCTACCACAACACAACCCCTCATACTGTATTCCCTACCACAACCCCTCAGACTGTATCCCCTACCACGACCCCTCATACTGTATCCCCTACCACAACCCCTAAACTGTATCCCCTACCACAACACAACCCCTCATACTGTATCCCCTACCACGACCCCTCATACTGTATCCCCTACCACGACCCCTCAGACTGTATCCCCTACCACGACCCCTCAGACTGTATCCCCTACCACGACCCCTCATACTGTATCCCCGACCACGACCCCTCATACTGTATCCCCTACCACAACACAACCCCTCATACTGTATTCCCTACCACAACCCCTCAGACTGTATCCCCTACCACGACCCCTCATACTGTCTCCCCTACCACGACCCCTCATACTGTATCCCCTACCACAACACAACCCCTCATACTGTATTCCCTACCACAACCCCTCAGACTGTATCCCCTACCACGACCCCTCAGACTGTATCCCCTACCACGACCCCTCAGACTGTTTCCCCTACCACGACCCCTCATACTGTATCCCCTACCACGACCCCTCAGACTGTATCCCCTACCACGACCCCTCATACCGTATCCCCTACCACGACCCCTCATACTGTGGCCCCTACCACAACACAACCCCTCATACTGTATCCCCTACCACGACCCCTCATACTGTATCCCCTACCACAACCCCTCAGACTGTATCCCCTACCACAACCCCTCATACTGTATCCCCTACCACGACCCCTCATACTATGTCCCCTACCACAACACAACCCCTCATACTGTATCCCCTACCACAACACAACCCCTCAGACTGTATCCCCTACCACGACTCCTCATACTGTGTCCCCTACCACGACCCCTCATACTGTGTCCCCTACCACGACCCCTCATACTGTATCCCCTACCACGACCCCTCATACTGTATCCCCTACCACGACCCCTCATACTGTCTCCCCTACCACAACACAACCCCTCAGACTGTATCCCCTACCACGACCCCTCATACTGTATCCCCTACCACAACCCCTCATACTGTATCCCCTACCACAACACAACCCGTCAGACTGTATCCCCTACCACGACCCCTCATACTGTGTCCCCTACCACAACACAACCCCTCAGACTGTATCCCCTACCACGACCCCTCATACTGTATCCCCTACCACAACCCCTCATACTGTATCCCCTACCACGACCCCTCATACTGTATCCCCTACCACGACCCCTCATACTGTATTCCCTACCACGACCCCTCATACTGTGTCCCCTACCACGACCCCTCATACTGTGTCCCCTACCACGACCCCTCATACTGTATCCCCTACCACGACCCCTCATACTGTATCCCCTACCACGACCCCTCATACTGTGTTCCCTACCACGACCCCTCATACTGTGTCCCCTACCACGACCCCTCATACTGTGTCCCCTACCACGACCCCTCATACTGTATCCCCTACCACGGCCCCTCATACTGTATCCCCTACCACGGCCCCTCATACTGTATCCCCGACCACGGCCCCTCATACTGTATCCCCTACCACGGCCCCTCATACTGTATCCCCTACCACGACCCCTCATACTGTATCCCCTACCACGGCCCCTCATACTGTATCCCCTACCACGACCCCTCATACTGTATCCCCTACCACAACCCCTCATACTGTGTCCCCTACCACAACACAACCCCTCATACTGTATCCCCTACCACGACCCCTCATACTGTATCCCCTACCACGACCCCTCATACTGTATCCCCTACCACGACCCCTCAGACTGTATCCCCTACCACGACCCCTCATACTGTATCCCCGACCACGACCCCTCATACTGTATCCCCTACCACAACACAACCCCTCATACTGTATTCCCTACCACAACCCCTCAGACTGTATCCCCTACCACGACCCCTCATACTGTGTCCCCTACCACAACCCCTCAGACTGTATCCCCTACCACAACACAACCCCTCATACTGTATCCCCTACCACGACCCCTCATACTGTATCCCCTACCACGACCCCTCAGACTGTATCCCCTACCACGACCCCTCAGACTGTCTCCCCTACCACGACCCCTCATACTGTATCCCCTACCACGACCCCTCATACTGTATCCCCTACCACGACCCCTCATACTGTATCCCCTACCACGGCCCCTCATACTGTATCCCCTACCACGACCCCTCAGACTGTATCCCCTACCACGACCCCTCATACTGTATCCCCGACCACGACCCCTCATACTGTATCCCCTACCACAACACAACCCCTCATACTGTATTCCCTACCACAACCCCTCAGACTGTATCCCCTACCACGACCCCTCATACTGTATCCCCTACCACAACCCCTAAACTGTATCCCCTACCACAACACAACCCCTCATACTGTATCCCCTACCACGACCCCTCATACTGTATCCCCTACCACGACCCCTCAGACTGTATCCCCTACCACGACCCCTCAGACTGTATCCCCTACCACGACCCCTCATACTGTATCCCCGACCACGACCCCTCATACTGTATCCCCTACCACAACACAACCCCTCATACTGTATTCCCTACCACAACCCCTCAGACTGTATCCCCTACCACGACCCCTCATACTGTCTCCCCTACCACGACCCCTCATACTGTATCCCCTACCACAACACAACCCCTCATACTGTATTCCCTACCACAACCCCTCAGACTGTATCCCCTACCACGACCCCTCAGACTGTATCCCCTACCACGACCCCTCAGACTGTTTCCCCTACCACGACCCCTCATACTGTATCCCCTACCACGACCCCTCAGACTGTATCCCCTACCACGACCCCTCATACCGTATCCCCTACCACGACCCCTCATACTGTGGCCCCTACCACAACACAACCCCTCATACTGTATCCCCTACCACGACCCCTCATACTGTATCCCCTACCACAACCCCTCAGACTGTATCCCCTACCACAACCCCTCAGACTGTATCCCCTACCACAACCCCTCATACTGTATCCCCTACCACGACCCCTCATACTATGTCCCCTACCACAACACAACCCCTCATACTGTATCCCCTACCACAACACAACCCCTCAGACTGTATCCCCTACCACGACTCCTCATACTGTGTCCCCTACCACGACCCCTCATACTGTGTCCTCTACCACGACCCCTCATACTGTATCCGTTACCACGACCCCTCATACTGTATCCCCTACCACGACCCCTCATACTGTATCCCCTACCACAACACAACCCCTCAGACTGTATCCCCTACCACGACCCCTCATACTGTATCCCCTACCACAACCCCTCATACTGTATCCCCTACCACAACACAACCCCTCAGACTGTATCCCCTACCACGACCCCTCATACTGTGTCCCCTACCACAACACAACCCCTCAGACTGTATCCCCTACCACGACCCCTCATACTGTATCCCCTACCACAACCCCTCATACTGTATCCCCTACCACAACCCCTCATACTGTATCCCCTACCACGACCCCTCATACTGTATCCCCTACCACGACCCCTCATACTGTATCCCCTACCACGACCCCTCATACTGTGTCCCCTACCACGACCCCTCATACTGTGTCCCCTACCACGACCCCTCATACTGTATCCCCTACCACGGCCCCTCATACTGTATCCCCTACCACGGCCCCTCATACTGTATCCCCTACCACGGCCCCTCATACTGTATCCCCTACCACGGCCCCTCATACTGTATCCCCTACCACGACCCCTCATACTGTATCCCCTACCACGGCCCCTCATACTGTATCCCCTACCACGGCCCCTCATACTGTATCCCCTACCACGACCCCTCATACTGTATCCCCTACCACGACCCCTCATACTGTATCCCCTACCACAACCCCTCATACTGTGTCCCCTACCACAACACAACCCCTCATACTGTATCCCCTACCACGACCCCTCATACTGTATCCCCTACCACGACCCCTCATACTGTATCCCGTACCACGACCCCTCATACTGTATCCCCTACCACGACCCCTCAGACTGTATCCCCTACCACGACCCCTCATACTGTATCCCCGACCACGACCCCTCATACTGTATCCCCTACCACAACACAACCCCTCATACTGTATTCCCTACCACAACCCCTCAGACTGTATCCCCTACCACGACCCCTCATACTGTGTCCCCTACCACAACCCCTCAGACTGTATCCCCTACCACAACACAACCCCTCATACTGTATCCCCTACCACGACCCCTCATACTGTATCCCCTACCACGACCCCTCAGACTGTATCCCCTACCACGACCCCTCAGACTGTCTCCCCTACCACGACCCCTCATACTGTATCCCCTACCACGACCCCTCAGACTGTATCCCCTACCACAACCCCTCATACCGTATCCCCTACCACAACCCCTCATACTGTGGCCCCTACCACAACACAACCCCTCATACTGTATCCCCTACCACGACCCCTCAGACTGTATCCCCTACCACGACCCCTCATACTGTATCCCCTACCACAACCCCTCAGACTGTATCCCCTACCACAACCCCTCATACTGTATCCCCTACCACGACCCCTCATACTATGTCCCCTACCACAACACAACCCCTCATACTGTATCCCCTACCACAACACGACCCCTCATACTGTGTCCCCTACCACAACACGACCCCTCATACTGTATCCCCTACCACGACCCCTCATACTGTATCCCCTACCACGACACCTCATACTGTATCCCCTACCACGACCCCTCAGACTGTATCCCCTACCACGACCCCTCATACTGTATCCCCTACCACGGCCCCTCATACTGTATCCCCTACCACGACCCCTCAGACTGTATCCCCTACCACGACCCCTCATACTGTATCCCCTACCACGACCCCTCATACTGTATCCCCTACCACGACCCCTCAGACTGTATCCCCTACCACGACCCCTCATACTGTATCCCCTACCACGACCCCTCATACTGTATCCCCTACCACGACCCCTCATACTGTATCCCCTACCACGACCCCTCATACTGTATCCCCTACCACGACCCCTCATACTGTATCCCCTACCACGACCCCTCATACTGTATCCCCTACCACGACCCCTCATACTGTCTCCCCTACCACAACCCCTCATACTGTATCCCCTACCACAACACGACCCCTCATACTGTGTCCCCTACCACAACACAACCCCTCATACTGTATCCCCTACCACGACCCCTCATACTGTATCCCCTACCACGACCCCTCGTACTGTATCCCCTACCACGACCCCTCAGACTGTATCCCCTACCACGACCCCTCATACTGTATCCCCTACCAAGACCCCTCATACTGTATCCCCTACCAAGACCCCTCATACTGTATCCCCTACCACAACCCCTCATACTGTATCCCCTACCACAACCCCTCATACTGTATCCCCTACCACAACACAACCCCTCATACTGTATCCCCTACCACGACCCCTCAGACTGTATCCCCTACCACAACCCCTCATACTGTATCCCCTACAATGACCCCTCATACTGTATCCCCTACCACGACCCCTCAGACTGTATCCCCTACCACGACCCCTCAGACTGTATCCCCTACCACGACCCCTCATACTGTATCCCCTACCACAATAACAACCCCTCATACTGTATCCCCTACCACAACACAACCCATCATACTGTATCCCCTACCATGACCCCTCAGACTGTATCCCCTACCACGACCCCTCAGACTGTATCCCCTACCACGACCCCTCATACTGTATCCCCGACCACGACCCCTCATACTGTATCCCCGACCACGACACAACCCCTCATACTGTATTCCCTACCACAACCCCTCAGACTGTATCCCCTACCACGACCCCTCATACTGTCTCCCCTACCACGACCCCTCAGACTGTTTCCCCTACCACGACCCCTCATACTGTATCCCCTACCACGACCCCTCAGACTGTATCCCCTACCACGACCCCTCATACCGTATCCCCTACCACGACCCCTCATACTGTGGCCCCTACCACAACACAACCCCTCATACTGTATCCCCTACCACGACCCCTCATACTGTATCCCCTACCACAACCCCTCAGACTGTATCCCCTACCACAACCCCTCATACTGTATCCCCTACCACGACCCCTCATACTATGTCCCCTACCACAACACAACCCCTCATACTGTATCCCCTACCACAACACAACCCCTCAGACTGTATCCCCTACCACGACTCCTCATACTGTGTCCCCTACCACGACCCCTCATACTGTGTCCCCTACCACGACCCCTCATACTGTATCCCCTACCACGACCCCTCATACTGTATCCCCTACCACGACCCCTCATACTGTATCCCCTACCACAACACAACCCCTCAGACTGTATCCCCTACCACGACCCCTCATACTGTATCCCCTACCACAACCCCTCATACTGTATCCCCTACCACAACACAACCCCTCAGACTGTATCCCCTACCACGACCCCTCATACTGTGTCCCCTACCACAACACAACCCCTCAGACTGTATCCCCTACCACGACCCCTCATACTGTATCCCCTACCACGACCCCTCATACTGTATCCCCTACCACGACCCCTCATACTGTATTCCCTACCACGACCCCTCATACTGTGTCCCCTACCACGACCCCTCATACTGTGTCCCCTACCAAGACCCCTCATACTGTATCCCCTACCACGGCCCCTCATACTGTATCCCCTACCACGGCCCCTCATACTGTATCCCCTACCACGGCCCCTCATACTGTATCCCCTACCACGGCCCCTCATACTGTATCCCCTACCACGACCCCTCATACTGTATCCCCTACCACGACCCCTCAAACTGTATCCCCTACCACGGCCCCTCATACTGTATCCCCTACCACGGCCCCTCATACTGTATCCCCTACCACGACCCCTCATACTGTATCCCCTACCACGACCCCTCATACTGTATCCCCTACCACGACCCCTCATACTGTGTCCCCTACCACAACCCCTCATACTGTGTCCCCTACCACAACACAACCCCTCATACTGTATCCCCTACCACGACCCCTCATACTGTATCCCCTACCACGACCCCTCATACTGTATCCCCTACCACGACCCCTCAGACTGTATCCCCTACCACGACCCCTCATACTGTATCCCCGACCACGACCCCTCATACTGTATCCCCTACCACAACACAACCCCTCATACTGTATTCCCTACCACAACCCCTCAGACTGTATCCCCTACCACGACCCCTCATACTGTGTCCCCTACCACAACCCCTCAGACTGTATCCCCTACCACAACACAACCCCTCATACTGTATCCCCTACCACGACCCCTCATACTGTATCCCCTACCACGACCCCTCAGACTGTATCCCCTACCACGACCCCTCAGACTGTATCCCCTACCACAACCCCTCATACCGTATCCCCTACCATAACCCCTCATACTGTGGCCCCTAACACAACACAACCCCTCATACTGTATCCCCTACCACGACCCCTCAGACTGTATCCCCTACCACGACCCCTCATACTGTATCCCCTACCACAACCCCTCAGACTGTATCCCCTACCACAACCCCTCATACTGTATCCCCTACCACGACCCCTCATACTATGTCCCCTACCACAACACAACCCCTCATACTGTATCCCCTACCACAACACAACCCCTCAGACTGTATCCCCTACCACGACTCCTCATACTGTATCCCCTACCACGACCCCTCATACTGTGTCACCTACCACGACCACTCATACTGTATCCCCTACCACGACCCCTCATACTGTATCCCCTACCACGACCCCTCATACTGTATCCCCTACCACAACCCCTCATACTGTATCCCCTACCACAACACAACCCCTCAGACTGTATCCCCTACCACGACCCCTCATACTGTGTCCCATACCACAACACAACCCCTCATACTGTATCCCCTACAACGGCCCCTCATACTGTATCCCCTACCACGACCCCTCAGACTGTGTCCCCTACCACAACCCCTCATACTGTGACCCCTACCACAACACGACCCCTCATACTGTGTCCCCTACCACAACACGACCCCTCATACTGTATCCCCTACCACAACACGACCCCTCATACTGTGTCCCCTACCACAACACAACCCCTCATACTGTATCCCCTACCACGACCCCTCATACTGTATCCCCTACCACGACACTTCATACTGTATCCCCTACCACGACCCCTCAGACTGTATCCCCTACCACGACCCCTCATACTGTATCCCCTACCACGGCCCCTCATACTGTATCCCCTACCACGGCCCCTCATACTGTATCCCCTACCACGACCCCTCATACTGTATCCCCTACCACGATCCCTCAGACTGTATCCCCTACCACAACACAACCCCTCATACTGTGTCCCCTACCACGACCCCTCATACTGTATCCCCTACCACGACCCCTCATACTGTATCCCCTACCACGACCCCTCATACTGTATCCCCTACCACGACCCCTCATACTGTATCCCCTACCACGACCCCTCATACTGTATCCCCTACCACGACCCCTCATACTGTATCCCCTACCACGACCCCTCATACTGTCTCCCCTACCACGACCCCTCATACTGTATCCCCTACCACGACCCCTCAGACTGTATCCCCTACCACAACCCCTCATACTGTATCCCCTACCACAACACGACCCCTCATACTGTGTCCTCTACCACAACACAACCCCTCATACTGTATCCCCTACCACGACCCCTCATACTGTATCCCCTACCACGACCCCTCATACTGTATCCCCTACCACGACCCCTCATACTGTATCCCCTACCACGACCCCTCATACTGTATCCCCTACCACGACCCCTCATACTGTATCCCCTACCACGACCCCTCATACTGTCTCCCCTACCACGACCCCTCATACTGTATCCCCTACCACGACCCCTCAGACTGTATCCCCTACCAAGACCCCTCATACTGTATCCCCTACCACAACCCCTCATACTGTATCCCCTACCACAACCCCTCATACTGTATCCCCTACCACAACACAACCCCTCATACTGTATCCCCTACCACGACCCCTCAGACTGTATCCCCTACCACAACCCCTCATACTGTATCCCCTACAATGACCCCTCATACTGTATCCCCTACCACGACCCCTCAGACTGTATCCCCTACCACGACCCCTCATACTGTATCCCCTACCACAACACAACCCCTCATACTGTATCCCCTACCACAACACAACCCATCATACTGTATCCCCTACCACGACCCCTCATTCTGTGTCCCCTACCACAACCCCTCAGACTGTATCCCCTACCACAACACAACCCCTCATACTGTATCCCGTACCACGACCCCTCATACTGTATCCCCTACCACAACCCCTCATACTGTATCCCCTACCACGACCCCTCAGACTGTATCCCCTACCACGACCCCTCATACTGTATCCCCGACCACGACCCGTCATACTGTATCCCCTACCACAACACAACCCCTCATACTGTATCCCCTACCACGACCCCTCAGACTGTATCCCCTACCACGATCACTCATACTGTATCCCTACCACAACACAACCCCTCATACTGTATCCCCTACCACAACCCCTCATACTGTATCCCCTACCACAACACAACCCCTCAGACTATATCCCCTACCACGACCCCTCATACTGTGTTCCCTACCACAACACAACCCCTCAGACTGTATCCCCTACCACGACCCCTCAGACTGTATCCCCTACCACGACCCCTCATACTGTATCCCCTACCACGACCCCTCATACTGTATCCCCTACCACGACCCCTCATACTGTATCCCCTACCACGACCCCTCATACTGTATCCCCTACCACGACCCCTCATACTGTATCCCCTACCACGACCCCTCATACTGTATCCCCTACCACGACCCCTCATACTGTATCCCCTACCACGACCCCTCATACTGTATCCCCTACCACGACCCCTCATACTGTATCCCCTACCACGACCCCTCATACTGTGTCCCCTACCACGACCCCTCATACTGTGTCCCCTACCACGACCCCTCATACTGTGTCCCCTACCACGGCCCCTCATACTGTATCCCCTACCACGGCCCCTCATACTGTATCCCCTACCACGGCCCCTCATACTGTATCCCCTACCACGACCCCTCATACTGTATCCCCTACCACGACCCCTCATACTGTATCCCCTACCACGGCCCCTCAGACTGTATCCCCTACCACGGCCCCTCATACTGTATCCCCTACCACGGCCCCTCATACTGTATCCCCTACCACGACCCCTCATACTGTATCCCCTACCACGACCCCTCATACTGTATCCCCTACCACGACCCCTCATACTGTATCCCCTACCACGACCCCTCATACTGTATCCCCTACCACGACCCCTCATACTGTATCCCCTACCACGACCCCTCATACTGTGTCCCCTACCACGACCCCTCATACTGTGTCCCCTACCACGACCCCTCATACTGTATCCCCTACCACGACCCCTCATACTGTATCCCCTACCACGACCCCTCATACTGTATCCCCTACCACGACCCCTCATACTGTATCCCCTACCACGACCCCTCATACTGTCTCCCCTACCACGACCCCTCATACTGTATCCCCTACCACGACCCCTCATACTGTATCCCCTACCACGACCCCTCATACTGTATCCCCTACCACGACCCCTCATACTGTATCCCCTACCACGACCCCTCAGACTGTATCCCCTACCACGACCCCTCATACTGTATCCCCTACCAAGACCCCTCATACTGTATCCCCTACCACAACCCCTCATACTGTATCCCCTACCACAACCCCTCATACTGTATCCCCTACCACAACCCCTCATACTGTATCCCCTACCACAACACAACCCCTCATACTGTATCCCCTACCACGACCCCTCAGACTGTATCCCCTACCACGACCCCTCATACTGTATCCCCTACCACGACCCCTCATACTGTATCCCCTACCATGACCCCTCATACTGTATCCCCTACCACGACCCCTCAGACTGTATCCCCTACCACGACCCCTCAGACTGTATCCCCTAACACGACCCCTCAGACTGTATCCCCTAACACGACCCCTCAGACTGTATCCCCTACCACGACCCCTCATACTGTATCCCCTACCACAACACAACCCCTCATACTGTATCCCCTACCACAACACAACCCATCATACTGTATCCCCTACCACGACCCCTCAGACTGTATCCCCTACCACGACCCCTCATTCTGTGTCCCCTACCACGACCCCTCAGACTGTATCCCCTACCACGACCCCTCAGACTGTATCCCCTACCACGACCCCTCAGACTGTATCCCCTACCACGACCCCTCATACTGTATCCCCTACCACGACCCCTCATACTGTATCCCCTACCACGACCCCTCATACTGTATCCCCTACCACGACCCCTCATACTGTATCCCCTACCACGACCCCTCATACTGTATCCCCTACCACGACCCCTCATACTGTATCCCCTACCACGACCCCTCATACTGTATCCCCTACCACGACCCCTCATACTGTATCCCCTACCACGACCCCTCATACTGTATCCCCTACCACGACCCCTCATACTGTGTCCCCTACCACGACCCCTCATACTGTGTCCCCTACCACGACCCCTCATACTGTGTCCCCTACCACGACCCCTCATACTGTATCCCCTACCACGGCCCCTCATACTGTATCCCCTACCACGGCCCCTCATACTGTATCCCCTACCACGACCCCTCATACTGTATCCCCTACCACGACCCCTCATACTGTATCCCCTACCACGACCCCTCAGACTGTATCCCCTACCACGGCCCCTCATACTGTATCCTCTACCACGGCCCCTCATACTGTATCCCCTACCACGGCCCCTCATACTGTATCCCCTAACCACGACCCCTCATACTGTATCCCCTACCACGACCCCTCAGACTGTATCCCCTACCACAACACAACCCCTCATACTGTGTCCCCTACCACGACCCCTCATACTGTATCCCCTACCACGACCCCTCATACTGTATCCCCTACCACGACCCCTCATACTGTATCCCCTACCACGACCCCTCATACTGTATCCCCTACCACGACCCCTCATACTGTATCCCCTACCACGACCCCTCATACTCTATCCCCTACCACGACCCCTCATACTGTATCCCCTACCACGACCCCTCATACTGTATCCCCTACCACGACCCCTCATACTGTCTCCCCTACCACGACCCCTCATACTGTATCCCCTACCACGACCCCTCAGACTGTATCCCCTACCACAACCCCTCATACTGTATCCCCTACCACAACACGACCCCTCATACTGTGTCCCCTACCACAACACAACCCCTCATACTGTATCCCCTACCACGACCCCTCATACTGTATCCCCTACCACGACCCCTCATACTGTATCCCCTACCACGACCCCTCAGACTGTATCCCCTACCACGACCCCTCATACTGTATCCCCTACCAAGACCCCTCATACTGTATCCCCTACCACAACCCCTCATACTGTATCCCCTACCACAACCCCTCATACTGTATCCCCTACCACAACACAACCCCTCATACTGTATCCCCTACCACGACCCCTCAGACTGTATCCCCTACCACAACCCCTCATACTGTATCCCCTACCACAACCCCTCATACTGTATCCCCTACCATGACCCCTCATACTGTATCCCCTACCACGACCCCTCAGACTGTATCCCCTAACACGACCCCTCAGACTGTATCCCCTAACACGACCCCTCATACTGTATCCCCTACCACGACCCCTCATACTGTATCCCCTACCACAACACAACCCCTCATACTGTATCCCCTACCACAACACAACCCATCATACTGTATCCCCTACCACGACCCCTCAGACTGTATCCCCTACCACGACCCCTCATTCTGTGTCCCCTACCACAACCCCTCAGACTGTATCCCCTACCACAACACAACCCCTCATACTGTATCCCCTACCACGACCCCTCATACTGTATCCCCTACCACAACCCCTCATACTGTATCCCCTACCACGACCCCTCAGACTGTATCCCCTACCACGACCCCTCAGACTGTATCCCCTACCACGACCCCTCATACTGTATCCCCTACCACAACACAACCCCTCATACTGTATCCCCTACCACGACCCCTCATACTGTATCCCCTACCACAACACAACCCCTCATACTGTATCCCCTACCACAACACCTCATACTGTATCCCCTACCACAACACAACCCCTCAGACTATATCCCCTACCACGACCCCTCATACTGTGTCCCCTACCACAACACAACCCCTCAGACTGTATCCCCTACCACGACCCCTCAGACTGTATCCCCTACCACGGCCCCTCATACTGTATCCTCTACCACGGCCCCTCATACTGTATCCCCTACCACGGCCCCTCATACTGTATCCCCTAACCACGACCCCTCATACTGTATCCCCTACCACGACCCCTCAGACTGTATCCCCTACCACAACACAACCCCTCATACTGTGTCCCCTACCACGACCCCTCATACTGTATCCCCTACCACGACCCCTCATACTGTATCCCCTACCACGACCCCTCATACTGTATCCCCTACCACGACCCCTCATACTGTATCCCCTACCACGACCCCTCATACTGTATCCCCTACCACGACCCCTCATACTCTATCCCCTACCACGACCCCTCATACTGTATCCCCTACCACGACCCCTCATACTGTATCCCCTACCACGACCCCTCATACTGTCTCCCCTACCACGACCCCTCATACTGTATCCCCTACCACGACCCCTCAGACTGTATCCCCTACCACAACCCCTCATACTGTATCCCCTACCACAACACGACCCCTCATACTGTGTCCCCTACCACAACACAACCCCTCATACTGTATCCCCTACCACGACCCCTCATACTGTATCCCCTACCACGACCCCTCATACTGTATCCCCTACCACGACCCCTCAGACTGTATCCCCTACCACGACCCCTCATACTGTATCCCCTACCAAGACCCCTCATACTGTATCCCCTACCACAACCCCTCATACTGTATCCCCTACCACAACCCCTCATACTGTATCCCCTACCACAACACAACCCCTCATACTGTATCCCCTACCACGACCCCTCAGACTGTATCCCCTACCACAACCCCTCATACTGTATCCCCTACCACAACCCCTCATACTGTATCCCCTACCATGACCCCTCATACTGTATCCCCTACCACGACCCCTCAGACTGTATCCCCTAACACGACCCCTCAGACTGTATCCCCTAACACGACCCCTCATACTGTATCCCCTACCACGACCCCTCATACTGTATCCCCTACCACAACACAACCCCTCATACTGTATCCCCTACCACAACACAACCCATCATACTGTATCCCCTACCACGACCCCTCAGACTGTATCCCCTACCACGACCCCTCATTCTGTGTCCCCTACCACAACCCCTCAGACTGTATCCCCTACCACAACACAACCCCTCATACTGTATCCCCTACCACGACCCCTCATACTGTATCCCCTACCACAACCCCTCATACTGTATCCCCTACCACGACCCCTCAGACTGTATCCCCTACCACGACCCCTCAGACTGTATCCCCTACCACGACCCCTCATACTGTATCCCCTACCACAACACAACCCCTCATACTGTATCCCCTACCACGACCCCTCATACTGTATCCCCTACCACAACACAACCCCTCATACTGTATCCCCTACCACGACACCTCATACTGTATCCCCTACCACAACACAACCCCTCAGACTATATCCCCTACCACGACCCCTCATACTGTGTCCCCTACCACAACACAACCCCTCAGACTGTATCCCCTACCACGACCCCTCAGACTGTATCCCCTACCACGACCCCTCATACTGTATCCCCTACCACGACCCCTCATACTGTATCCCCTACCACGACCCCTCATACTGTATCCCCTACCACGACCCCTCATACTGTGTCCCCTACCACGACCCCTCATACTGTGTCCCCTACCACGACCCCTCATACTGTGTCCCCTACCACGACCCCTCATACTGTGTCCCCTACCACGACCCCTCATACTGTGTCCCCTACCACGACCCCTCATACTGTGTCCCCTACCACGACCCCTCATACTGTGTCCCCTACCACGGCCCCTCATACTGTATCCCCTACCACGGCCCCTCATACTGTATCCCCTGCCACGACCCCTCATACTGTATCCCCTGCCACGACCCCACATACTGTGTCCCCTACCACGGCCCCTCATACTGTATCCCCTACCACGGCCCCTCATACTGTATCCCCTGCCACGACCCCTCATACTGTATCCCCTGCCACGACCCCACATACTGTATCCCCTACCACGACCCCTCATACTGTATCCCCTACCACGACCCCTCAGACTGTATCCCCTACCACGGCCCCTCATACTGTATCCCCTAACACGGCCCCTCATACTGTATCCCCTACCACGGCCCCTCATACTGTATCCCCTACCACGGCCCCTCATACTGTATCCTCTACCACGGCCCCTCATACTGTATCCTCTACCACGGCCCCTCATACTGTATCCTCTACCACGGCCCCTCATACTGTATCCCCTACCACGACCCCTCATACTGTATCCCCTACCACGACCCCTCAGACTGTATCCCCTAACACGACCCCTCATACTGTATCCCCTACCACGACCCCTCATACTGTATCCCCTACCACGACCCCTCATACTGTATCCCCTACCACGACCCCTCATACTGTATCCCCTACCACGACCCCTCATACTGTATCCCCTACCACGACCCCTCATACTGTATCCCCTACCACGACCCCTCATACTGTATCCCCTACCACGACCCCTCATACTGTATCCCCTACCACGACCCCTCATACTGTCTCCCCTACCACGACCCCTCATACTGTATCCCCTACCACGACCCCTCAGACTGTATCCCCTACCACAACACGACCCCTCATACTGTGTCCCCTACCACAACACGACCCCTCATACTCTGTCCCCTACCACAACACAACCCCTCATACTGTATCCCCTACCACGACCCCTCATACTGTATCCCCTACCACGACCCCTCATACTGTATCCCCTACCAAGACCCCTCATACTGTATCCCCTACCACAACCCCTTATACTGTATCCCCTACCACAACCCCTCATACTGTATCCCCTACCACGACCCCTCATACTGTATCCCCTACCACAACACAACCCCTCATACTGTATCCCCTACCACAACACAACCCCTCATACTGTATCCCCTACCACGACCCCTCAGACTGTATCCCCTACCACGACCCCTCATACTGTATCCCCTACCACGACCCCTCATACTGTATCCCCTACCACGACCCCTCAGACTGTATCCCCTAACCCGACCCCTCATACTGTATCCCCTACCACGACCCCTCATACTGTATCCCCTACCACGACCCCTCATACTGTATCCCCTACCACGACCCCTCATACTGTATCCCCTACCACGACCCCTCATACTGTATCCCCTACCACGACCCCTCATACTGTATCCCCTACCACAACCCCTCATACTGTATCCCCTACCACAACCCCTCATACTGTATCCCCTACCACGACCCCTCATACTGTATCCCCTACCACGACCCCTCATACTGTATCCCCTACCACGACCCCTCATACTGTATCCCCTACCACGACCCCTCATACTGTATCCCCTACCACAACACAACCCCTCATACTGTATCCCCTACCACAACACAACCCCTCATACTGTATCCCCTACCACGACCCCTCAGACTGTATCCCCTACCACGACCCCTCATACTGTGTCCCCTACCACGACCCCTCAGACTGTATCCCCTACCACAACACAACCCCTCATACTGTATCCCCTACCACGACCCCTCATACTGTATCCCCTACCACGACCCCTCATACTGTATCCCCTACCACGACCCCTCATACTGTATCCCCTACCACGACCCCTCAGACGGTATCCCCTACCACGACCCCTCAGACGGTATCCCCTACCACGACCCCTCATACTGTATCCCCGACCACGACCCCTCATACTGTATCCCCTACCACAACACAACCCCTCATACTGTATCCCCTACCACGACCCCTCAGACTGTATCCCCTACCACGACCCCTCAGACTGTATCCCCTACCACGACCCCTCAGACTGTATCCCCTACCACGACCCCTCAGACTGTATCCCCTACCACGACCCCTCAGACTGTATCCCCTACCACGACCCCTCAGACTGTATCCCCTACCACGACCCCTCAGACTGTATCCCCTACCACGACCCCTCATACTGTATCCCCTACCACGACCCCTCATACTGTATCCCCTACCACGACCCCTCAGACTGTATCCCCTAACACGACCCCTCATACTGTATCCCCTACCACGACCCCTCATACTGTATCCCCTACCACGACCCCTCATACTGTATCCCCTACCACGACCCCCCATACTGTATCCCCTACCACGACCCCTCATACTGTATCCCCTACCACGACCCCTCAGACTGTATCCCCTACCACAACCCCTCATACTGTATCCCCTAAAACAACCCCTCATACGGTATCCCCTACCACGACCCCTCATACTGTATCCCCTACCACGACCCCTCATACTGCATCCCCTACCACGACCCCTCATACTGTATCCCCTACCACAACACAACCCCTCATACTGTATCCCCTACCACAACACAACCCCTCATACTGTATCCCCTACCACGACCCCTCAGACTGTATCCCCTACCACGACCCCTCATACTGTGTCCCCTACCACAACCCCTCAGACTGTATCCCCTACCACAACACAACTCCTCATACTGTATCCCCTACGACGACCCCTCATACTGTATCCCCTACCACGACCCCTCATACTGTATCCCCTACCACGACCCCTCATACTGTATCCCCTACCACGACCCCTCAGACTGTATCCCCTACCACGACCCCTCATACTGTATCCCCGACCACGACCCCTCATACTGTATCCCCTACCACAACACAACCCCTCATACTGTATTCCCTACCACAACCCCTCAGACTGTATCCCCTACCACGACCCCTCATACTGTATCCCCTACCACAACCCCTAAACTGTATCCCCTACCACAACACAACCCCTCATACTGTATCCCCTACCACGACCCCTCATACTGTATCCCCTACCACGACCCCTCAGACTGTATCCCCTACCACGACCCCTCAGACTGTATCCCCTACCACGACCCCTCATACTGTATCCCCGACCACGACCCCTCATACTGTATCCCCGACCACGACCCCTCATACTGTATCACCTACCACAACACAACCCCTCATACTGTATTCCCTACCACAACCCCTCAGACTGTATCCCCTACCACGACCCCTCATACTGTCTCCCCTACCACGACCCCTCATACTGTATCCCCTACCACAACACAACCCCTCATACTGTATTCCCTACCACAACCCCTCAGACTGTATCCCCTACCACGACCCCTCAGACTGTATCCCCTACCACGACCCCTCAGACTGTATCCCCTACCACGACCCCTCAGACTGTTTCCCCTACCACGACCCCTCATACTGTATCCCCTACCACGACCCCTCATACCGTATCCCCTACCACAACACAACCCCTCATACTGTATCCCCTACCACGACCCCTCATACTGTCTCCCCTACCACGACCCCTCATACTGTATCCCCTACCACAACACAACCCCTCATACTGTATTCCCTACCACAACCCCTCAGACTGTATCCCCTACCACGACCCCTCAGACTGTATCCCCTACCACGACCCCTCAGACTGTTTCCCCTACCACGACCCCTCATACTGTATCCCCTACCACGACCCCTCATACTGTATCCCCTACCACGACCCCTCAGACTGTATCCCCTACCACGACCCCTCATACCGTATCCCCTACCACGACCCCTCATACTGTGGCCCCTACCACAACACAACCCCTCATACTGTATCCCCTACCACGACCCCTCATACTGTATCCCCTACCACAACCCCTCAGACTGTATCCCCTACCACAACCCCTCATACTGTATCCCGTACCACGACCCCTCATACTGTATCCCCTACCACAACCCCTCATACTGTATCCCCTACCACGACCCCTCAGACTGTATCCCCTACCACGACCCCTCATACTGTATCCCCGACCACGACCCGTCATACTGTATCCCCTACCACAACACAACCCCTCATACTGTATCCCCTACCACGACCCCTCAGACTGTATCCCCTACCACGATCACTCATACTGTATCCCTACCACAACACAACCCCTCATACTGTATCCCCTACCACAACCCCTCATACTGTATCCCCTACCACAACACAACCCCTCAGACTATATCCCCTACCACGACCCCTCATACTGTGTTCCCTACCACAACACAACCCCTCAGACTGTATCCCCTACCACGACCCCTCAGACTGTATCCCCTACCACGACCCCTCATACTGTATCCCCTACCACGACCCCTCATACTGTATCCCCTACCACGACCCCTCATACTGTATCCCCTACCACGACCCCTCATACTGTATCCCCTACCACGACCCCTCATACTGTATCCCCTACCACGACCCCTCATACTGTATCCCCTACCACGACCCCTCATACTGTATCCCCTACCACGACCCCTCATACTGTATCCCCTACCACGACCCCTCATACTGTATCCCCTACCACGACCCCTCATACTGTGTCCCCTACCACGACCCCTCATACTGTGTCCCCTACCACGACCCCTCATACTGTGTCCCCTACCACGGCCCCTCATACTGTATCCCCTACCACGGCCCCTCATACTGTATCCCCTACCACGGCCCCTCATACTGTATCCCCTACCACGACCCCTCATACTGTATCCCCTACCACGACCCCTCATACTGTATCCCCTACCACGGCCCCTCAGACTGTATCCCCTACCACGGCCCCTCATACTGTATCCCCTACCACGGCCCCTCATACTGTATCCCCTACCACGACCCCTCATACTGTATCCCCTACCACGACCCCTCATACTGTATCCCCTACCACGACCCCTCATACTGTATCCCCTACCACGACCCCTCATACTGTATCCCCTACCACGACCCCTCATACTGTATCCCCTACCACGACCCCTCATACTGTGTCCCCTACCACGACCCCTCATACTGTGTCCCCTACCACGACCCCTCATACTGTATCCCCTACCACGACCCCTCATACTGTATCCCCTACCACGACCCCTCATACTGTATCCCCTACCACGACCCCTCATACTGTATCCCCTACCACGACCCCTCATACTGTCTCCCCTACCACGACCCCTCATACTGTATCCCCTACCACAACCCCTCATACTGTATCCCCTACCACGACCCCTCATACTGTATCCCCTACCACGACCCCTCATACTGTATCCCCTACCACGACCCCTCAGACTGTATCCCCTACCACGACCCCTCATACTGTATCCCCTACCAAGACCCCTCATACTGTATCCCCTACCACAACCCCTCATACTGTATCCCCTACCACAACCCCTCATACTGTATCCCCTACCACAACCCCTCATACTGTATCCCCTACCACAACACAACCCCTCATACTGTATCCCCTACCACGACCCCTCAGACTGTATCCCCTACCACAACCCCTCATACTGTATCCCCTACCACGACCCCTCATACTGTATCCCCTACCATGACCCCTCATACTGTATCCCCTACCACGACCCCTCAGACTGTATCCCCTACCACGACCCCTCAGACTGTATCCCCTAACACGACCCCTCAGACTGTATCCCCTACCACGACCCCTCATACTGTATCCCCTACCACAACACAACCCCTCATACTGTATCCCCTACCACAACACAACCCATCATACTGTATCCCCTACCACGACCCCTCAGACTGTATCCCCTACCACGACCCCTCATTCTGTGTCCCCTACCACGACCCCTCAGACTGTATCCCCTACCACGACCCCTCAGACTGTATCCCCTACCACGACCCCTCAGACTGTATCCCCTACCACGACCCCTCATACTGTATCCCCTACCACGACCCCTCATACTGTATCCCCTACCACGACCCCTCATACTGTATCCCCTACCACGACCCCTCATACTGTATCCCCTACCACGACCCCTCATACTGTATCCCCTACCACGACCCCTCATACTGTATCCCCTACCACGACCCCTCATACTGTATCCCCTACCACGACCCCTCATACTGTATCCCCTACCACGACCCCTCATACTGTATCCCCTACCACGACCCCTCATACTGTGTCCCCTACCACGACCCCTCATACTGTGTCCCCTACCACGACCCCTCATACTGTGTCCCCTACCACGACCCCTCATACTGTATCCCCTACCACGGCCCCTCATACTGTATCCCCTACCACGGCCCCTCATACTGTATCCCCTACCACGACCCCTCATACTGTATCCCCTACCACGACCCCTCATACTGTATCCCCTACCACGACCCCTCAGACTGTATCCCCTACCACGGCCCCTCATACTGTATCCTCTACCACGGCCCCTCATACTGTATCCCCTACCACGGCCCCTCATACTGTATCCCCTAACCACGACCCCTCATACTGTATCCCCTACCACGACCCCTCAGACTGTATCCCCTACCACAACACAACCCCTCATACTGTGTCCCCTACCACGACCCCTCATACTGTATCCCCTACCACGACCCCTCATACTGTATCCCCTACCACGACCCCTCATACTGTATCCCCTACCACGACCCCTCATACTGTATCCCCTACCACGACCCCTCATACTGTATCCCCTACCACGACCCCTCATACTGTATCCCCTACCACGACCCCTCATACTCTATCCCCTACCACGACCCCTCATACTGTATCCCCTACCACGACCCCTCATACTGTATCCCCTACCACGACCCCTCATACTGTCTCCCCTACCACGACCCCTCATACTGTATCCCCTACCACGACCCCTCAGACTGTATCCCCTACCACAACCCCTCATACTGTATCCCCTACCACAACACGACCCCTCATACTGTGTCCCCTACCACAACACAACCCCTCATACTGTATCCCCTACCACGACCCCTCATACTGTATCCCCTACCACGACCCCTCATACTGTATCCCCTACCACGACCCCTCAGACTGTATCCCCTACCACGACCCCTCATACTGTATCCCCTACCAAGACCCCTCATACTGTATCCCCTACCACAACCCCTCATACTGTATCCCCTACCACAACCCCTCATACTGTATCCCCTACCACAACACAACCCCTCATACTGTATCCCCTACCACGACCCCTCAGACTGTATCCCCTACCACAACCCCTCATACTGTATCCCCTACCACAACCCCTCATACTGTATCCCCTACCATGACCCCTCATACTGTATCCCCTACCACGACCCCTCAGACTGTATCCCCTAACACGACCCCTCAGACTGTATCCCCTAACACGACCCCTCATACTGTATCCCCTACCACGACCCCTCATACTGTATCCCCTACCACAACACAACCCCTCATACTGTATCCCCTACCACAACACAACCCATCATACTGTATCCCCTACCACGACCCCTCAGACTGTATCCCCTACCACGACCCCTCATTCTGTGTCCCCTACCACAACCCCTCAGACTGTATCCCCTACCACAACACAACCCCTCATACTGTATCCCCTACCACGACCCCTCATACTGTATCCCCTACCACAACCCCTCATACTGTATCCCCTACCACGACCCCTCAGACTGTATCCCCTACCACGACCCCTCAGACTGTATCCCCTACCACGACCCCTCATACTGTATCCCCTACCACAACACAACCCCTCATACTGTATCCCCTACCACGACCCCTCATACTGTATCCCCTACCACAACACAACCCCTCATACTGTATCCCCTACCACAACACCTCATACTGTATCCCCTACCACAACACAACCCCTCAGACTATATCCCCTACCACGACCCCTCATACTGTGTCCCCTACCACAACACAACCCCTCAGACTGTATCCCCTACCACGACCCCTCAGACTGTATCCCCTACCACGACCCCTCATACTGTATCCCCTACCACGACCCCTCATACTGTATCCCCTACCACGACCCCTCATACTGTATCCCCTACCACGACCCCTCATACTGTATCCCCTACCACGACCCCTCATACTGTGTCCCCTACCACGACCCCTCATACTGTGTCCCCTACCACGACCCCTCATACTGTGTCCCCTACCACGACCCCTCATACTGTGTCCCCTACCACGACCCCTCATACTGTGTCCCCTACCACGACCCCTCATACTGTGTCCCCTACCACGACCCCTCATACTGTATCCCCTACCACGGCCCCTCATACTGTATCCCCTACCACGACCCCTCATACTGTATCCCCTGCCACGACCCCACATACTGTATCCCCTACCACGACCCCTCATACTGTATCCCCTACCACGACCCCTCAGACTGTATCCCCTACCACGGCCCCTCATACTGTATCCCCTAACACGGCCCCTCATACTGTATCCCCTACCACGGCCCCTCATACTGTATCCCCTACCACGGCCCCTCATACTGTATCCTCTACCACGGCCCCTCATACTGTATCCTCTACCACGGCCCCTCATACTGTATCCTCTACCACGGCCCCTCATACTGTATCCCCTACCACGACCCCTCATACTGTATCCCCTACCACGACCCCTCAGACTGTATCCCCTAACACGACCCCTCATACTGTATCCCCTACCACGACCCCTCATACTGTATCCCCTACCACGACCCCTCATACTGTATCCCCTACCACGACCCCTCATACTGTATCCCCTACCACGACCCCTCATACTGTATCCCCTACCACGACCCCTCATACTGTATCCCCTACCACGACCCCTCATACTGTATCCCCTACCACGACCCCTCATACTGTATCCCCTACCACGACCCCTCATACTGTCTCCCCTACCACGACCCCTCATACTGTATCCCCTACCACGACCCCTCAGACTGTATCCCCTACCACAACACGACCCCTCATACTGTGTCCCCTACCACAACACGACCCCTCATACTCTGTCCCCTACCACAACACAACCCCTCATACTGTATCCCCTACCACGACCCCTCATACTGTATCCCCTACCATGACCCCTCATACTGTATCCCCTACCAAGACCCCTCATACTGTATCCCCTACCACAACCCCTTATACTGTATCCCCTACCACAACCCCTCATACTGTATCCCCTACCACGACCCCTCATACTGTATCCCCTACCACAACACAACCCCTCATACTGTATCCCCTACCACAACACAACCCCTCATACTGTATCCCCTACCACGACCCCTCAGACTGTATCCCCTACCACAACCCCTCATACTGTATCCCCTACCACGACCCCTCATACTGTATCCCCTACCACGACCCCTCAGACTGTATCCCCTAACCCGACCCCTCATACTGTATCCCCTACCACGACCCCTCATACTGTATCCCCTACCACGACCCCTCATACTGTATCCCCTACCACGACCCCTCATACTGTATCCCCTACCACGACCCCTCATACTGTATCCCCTACCACGACCCCTCATACTGTATCCCCTACCACAACCCCTCATACTGTATCCCCTACCACAACCCCTCATACTGTATCCCCTACCACAACCCCTCATACTGTATCCCCTACCACGACCCCTCATACTGTATCCCCTACCACGACCCCTCATACTGTATCCCCTACCACGACCCCTCATACTGTATCCCCTACCACAACACAACCCCTCATACTGTATCCCCTACCACAACACAACCCCTCATACTGTATCCCCTACCACGACCCCTCAGACTGTATCCCCTACCACGACCCCTCATACTGTGTCCCCTACCACGACCCCTCAGACTGTATCCCCTACCACAACACAACCCCTCATACTGTATCCCCTACCACGACCCCTCATACTGTATCCCCTACCACGACCCCTCATACTGTATCCCCTACCACGACCCCTCATACTGTATCCCCTACCACGACCCCTCAGACGGTATCCCCTACCACGACCCCTCAGACGGTATCCCCTACCACGACCCCTCATACTGTATCCCCGACCACGACCCCTCATACTGTATCCCCTACCACAACACAACCCCTCATACTGTATCCCCTACCACGACCCCTCAGACTGTATCCCCTACCACGACCCCTCAGACTGTATCCCCTACCACGACCCCTCAGACTGTATCCCCTACCACGACCCCTCAGACTGTATCCCCTACCACGACCCCTCAGACTGTATCCCCTACCACGACCCCTCAGACTGTATCCCCTACCACGACCCCTCATACTGTATCCCCTACCACGACCCCTCATACTGTATCCCCTACCACGACCCCTCAGACTGTATCCCCTAACACGACCCCTCATACTGTATCCCCTACCACGACCCCTCATACTGTATCCCCTACCACGACCCCTCATACTGTATCCCCTACCACGACCCCCCATACTGTATCCCCTACCACGACCCCTCATACTGTATCCCCTACCACGACCCCTCAGACTGTATCCCCTACCACAACCCCTCATACTGTATCCCCTAAAACAACCCCTCATACGGTATCCCCTACCACGACCCCTCATACTGTATCCCCTACCACGACCCCTCATACTGCATCCCCTACCACGACCCCTCATACTGTATCCCCTACCACAACACAACCCCTCATACTGTATCCCCTACCACAACACAACCCCTCATACTGTATCCCCTACCACGACCCCTCAGACTGTATCCCCTACCACGACCCCTCATACTGTGTCCCCTACCACAACCCCTCAGACTGTATCCCCTACCACAACACAACTCCTCATACTGTATCCCCTACGACGACCCCTCATACTGTATCCCCTACCACGACCCCTCATACTGTATCCCCTACCACGACCCCTCATACTGTATCCCCTACCACGACCCCTCAGACTGTATCCCCTACCACGACCCCTCATACTGTATCCCCGACCACGACCCCTCATACTGTATCCCCTACCACAACACAACCCCTCATACTGTATTCCCTACCACAACCCCTCAGACTGTATCCCCTACCACGACCCCTCATACTGTATCCCCTACCACAACCCCTAAACTGTATCCCCTACCACAACACAACCCCTCATACTGTATCCCCTACCACGACCCCTCATACTGTATCCCCTACCACGACCCCTCAGACTGTATCCCCTACCACGACCCCTCAGACTGTATCCCCTACCACGACCCCTCATACTGTATCCCCGACCACGACCCCTCATACTGTATCCCCGACCACGACCCCTCATACTGTATCACCTACCACAACACAACCCCTCATACTGTATTCCCTACCACAACCCCTCAGACTGTATCCCCTACCACGACCCCTCATACTGTCTCCCCTACCACGACCCCTCATACTGTATCCCCTACCACAACACAACCCCTCATACTGTATTCCCTACCACAACCCCTCAGACTGTATCCCCTACCACGACCCCTCAGACTGTATCCCCTACCACGACCCCTCAGACTGTATCCCCTACCACGACCCCTCAGACTGTTTCCCCTACCACGACCCCTCATACTGTATCCCCTACCACGACCCCTCATACCGTATCCCCTACCACAACACAACCCCTCATACTGTATCCCCTACCACGACCCCTCATACTGTCTCCCCTACCACGACCCCTCATACTGTATCCCCTACCACAACACAACCCCTCATACTGTATTCCCTACCACAACCCCTCAGACTGTATCCCCTACCACGACCCCTCAGACTGTATCCCCTACCACGACCCCTCAGACTGTTTCCCCTACCACGACCCCTCATACTGTATCCCCTACCACGACCCCTCATACTGTATCCCCTACCACGACCCCTCAGACTGTATCCCCTACCACGACCCCTCATACCGTATCCCCTACCACGACCCCTCATACTGTGGCCCCTACCACAACACAACCCCTCATACTGTATCCCCTACCACGACCCCTCATACTGTATCCCCTACCACAACCCCTCAGACTGTATCCCCTACCACAACCCCTCATACTGTATCCCCTACCACGACCCCTCATACTATGTCCCCTACCACAACACAACCCCTCATACTGTATCCCCTACCACAACACAACCCCTCAGACTGTATCCCCTACCACGACTCCTCATACTGTGTCCCCTACCACGACCCCTCATACTGTGTCCCCTACCACGACCCCTCATACTGTATCCCCTACCACGACCCCTCATACTGTATCCCCTACCACGACCCCTCATACTGTATCCCCTACCACAACAAAACCCCTCAGACTGTATCCCCTACCACGACCCCTCATACTGTATCCCCTACCACAACCCCTCATACTGTATCCCCTACCACAACACAACCCCTCAGACTGTATCCCCTACCACGACCCCTCATACTGTGTCCCCTACCACAACACAACCCCTCAGACTGTATCCCCTACCACGACCCCTCATACTGTATCCCCTACCACAACCCCTCATACTGTATCCCCTACCACGACCCCTCATACTGTATCCCCTACCACGACCCCTCATACTGTATTCCCTACCACGACCCCTCATACTGTGTCCCCTACCACGACCCCTCATACTGTGTCCCCTACCACGACCCCTCATACTGTATCCCCTACCACGGCCCCTCATACTGTATCCCCTACCACGGCCCCTCATACTGTATCCCCTACCACGGCCCCTCATACTGTATCCCCTACCACGACCCCTCATACTGTATCCCCTACCACGACCCCTCATACTGTATCCCCTACCACGACCCCTCATACTGTATCCCCTACCACGGCCCCTCATACTGTATCCCCTACCACGACCCCTCATACTGTATCCCCTACCACGACCCCTCATACTGTATCCCCTACCACGACCCCTCATACTGTATCCCCTACCACGACCCCTCATACTGTATCCCCTACCACAACCCCTCATACTGTGTCCCCTACCACAACACAACCCCTCATACTGTATCCCCTACCACGACCCCTCATACTGTATCCCCTACCACGACCCCTCATACTGTATCCCCTACCACGACCCCTCAGACTGTATCCCCTACCACGACCCCTCATACTGTATCCCCGACCACGACCCCTCATACTGTATCCCCTACCACAACACAACCCCTCATACTGTATTCCCTACCACAACCCCTCAGACTGTATCCCCTACCACGACCCCTCATACTGTGTCCCCTACCACAACCCCTCATACTGTATCCCCTACCACAACACAACCCCTCATACTGTATCCCCTACCACGACCCCTCATACTGTATCCCCTACCACGACCCCTCAGACTGTATCCCCTACCACGACCCCTCAGACTGTATCCCCTACCACGACCCCTCAGACTGTATCCCCTACCACGACCCCTCAGACTGTATCCCCTACCACGACCCCTCATACTGTATCCCCTACCACGACCCCTCATACTGTATCCCCTACCACGACCCCTCAGACTGTATCCCCTACCACGACCCCTCATACTGTATCCCCTACCACGACCCCTCATACTGTATCCCCTACCACGACCCCTCATACTGTATCCCCTACCACGACCCCCCATACTGTATCCCCTACCACGACCCCTCATACTGTATCCCCTACCACGACCCCTCAGACTGTATCCCCTACCACAACCCCTCATACTGTATCCCCTACCACAACCCCTCATACTGTATCCCCTACCACAACCCCTCATACTGTATCCCCTACCACAACCCCTCATACTGTATCCCCTACCACAACACAACCCCTCATACTGTATCCCCTACCACAACACAACCCCTCATACTGTATCCCCTACCACAACACAACCCCTCATACTGTATCCCCTACCACGACCCCTCAGACTGTATCCCCTACCACGACCCCTCATACTGTGTCCCCTACCACAACCCCTCAGACTGTATCCCCTACCACAACACAACCCCTCATACTGTATCCCCTACGACGACCCCTCATACTGTATCCCCTACCACGACCCCTCATACTGTATCCCCTACCACGACCCCTCATACTGTATCCCCTACCACGACCCCTCATACTGTATCCCCTACCACGACCCCTCAGACTGTATCCCCTACCACGACCCCTCATACTGTATCCCCGACCACGACCCCTCATACTGTATCACCTACCACAACACAACCCCTCATACTGTATTCCCTACCACAACCCCTCAGACTGTATCCCCTACCACAACCCCTCATACTGTATCCCCTACCACAACCCCTCAGACTGTATCCCCTACCACAACCCCTCATACTGTATCCCCTACCACGACCCCTCATACTATGTCCCCTACCACAACACAACCCCTCATACTGTATCCCCTACCACAACACAACCCCTCAGACTGTATCCCCTACCACGACTCCTCATACTGTGTCCCCTACCACGACCCCTCATACTGTGTCCCCTACCACGACCCCTCATACTGTGTCCCCTACCACGACCCCTCATACTGTATCCCCTACCACGACCCCTCATACTGTATCCCCTACCACGACCCCTCATACTGTATCCCCTACCACAACACAACCCCTCAGACTGTATCCCCTACCACGACCCCTCATACTGTATCCCCTACCACGACCCCTCATACTGTATCCCCTACCACAAAACAACCCCTCAGACTGTATCCCCTACCACGACCCCTCATACTGTGTCCCCTACCACAACACAACCCCTCATACTGTATCCCCTACCACGACCCCTCATACTGTATCCCCTACCACGACCCCTCATACTGTATCCCCTACCACGACCCCTCATACTGTATCCCCTACCACGACCCCTCATACTGTATCCCCTACCACGACCCCTCATACTGTGTCCCCTACCACGACCCCTCATACTGTGTCCCCTACCACGGCCCCTCATACTGTATCCCCTACCACGGCCCCTCATACTGTATCCCCTACCACGGCCCCTCATACTGTATCCCCTACCACGGCCCCTCATACTGTATCCCCTACCACGGCCCCTCATACTGTATCCCCTACCACGACCCCTCATACTGTATCCCCTACCACGACCCCTCATACTGTATCCCCTACCACGACCCCTCATACTGTATCCCCTACCACGACCCCTCATACTGTATCCCCTACCACGACCCCTCATACTGTATCCCCTACCACGGCCCCTCATACTGTATCCCCTACCACGACCCCTCATACTGTATCCCCTACCACGACCCCTCATACTGTATCCCCTACCACGACCCCTCATACTGTATCCCCTACCACAACCCCTCATACTGTGTCCCCTACCACAACACAACCCCTCATACTGTATCCCCTACCACGACCCCTCATACTGTATCCCCTACCACGACCCCTCATACTGTATCCCCTACCACGACCCCTCAGACTGTATCCCCTACCACGACCCCTCATACTGTATCCCCGACCACGACCCCTCATACTGTATCCCCTACCACAACACAACCCCTCATACTGTATTCCCTACCACAACCCCTCAGACTGTATCCCCTACCACGACCCCTCATACTGTGTCCCCTACCACAACACAACCCCTCATACTGTATCCCCTACCACGACCCCTCATACTGTATCCCCTACCACGACCCCTCAGACTGTATCCCCTACCACGACCCCTCAGACTGTCTCCCCTACCACGACCCCTCATACTGTATCCCCTACCACGACCCCTCAGACTGTATCCCCTACCACAACCCCTCATACCGTATCCCCTACCACAACCCCTCATACTGTGGCCCCTACCACAACACAACCCCTCATACTGTATCCCCTACCACAACACAACCCCTCAGACTGTATCCCCTACCACGACTCCTCATACTGTATCCCCTACCACGACCCCTCATACTGTGTCCCCTACCACGACCACTCATACTGTATCCCCTACCACGACCCCTCATACTGTATCCCCTACCACGACCCCTCATACTGTATCCCCTACCACAACCCTCATACTGTATCCCCTACCACAACACAACCCCTCAGACTGTATCCCCTACCACGACCCCTCATACTGTGTCCCATACCACAACACAACCCCTCAGACTGTATCCCCTACCACGACCCCTCATACTGTATCCCCTACCACGACCCCTCATACTGTATCCCCTACCACGACCCCTCATACTGTATCCCCTACCACGACCCCTCATACTGTATCCCCTACCACGACCCCTCATACTGTGTCCCCTACCACGACCCCTCATACTGTGTCCCCTACCACGACCCCTCATACTTTGTCCCCTACCACGACCCCTCATACTGTGTCCCCTACCACGACCCCTCATACTGTGTCCCCTACCACGGCCCCTCATACTGTGTCCCCTACCACGGCCCCTCATACTGTATCCCCTACCACGGCCCCTCATACTGTATCCCCTACCACGGCCCCTCATACTGTATCCCCTACCACGACCCCTCATACTGTATCCCCTACCACGGCCCCTCATACTGTATCCCCTACCACGGCCCCTCATACTGTATCCCCTACCACGACCCCTCATACTGTATCCCCTACCACGACCCCTCATACTGTATCCCCTACCACGACCCCTCATACTGTATCCCCTACCACAACCCCTCAGACTGTGTCCCCTACCACAACACAACCCCTCAGACTGTATCCCCTACCACGACCCCTCAGACTGTATCCCCTACCACGACCCCTCAGACTGTATCCCCTACCACGACCCCTCATACTGTATCCCCTACCACAACTCAACCCCTCAGACTGTATCCCCTACCACGTCCCCTCATACTGTATCCCCTACCACGACCCCTCATACTGTATCCCCTACCACAACTCAACCCCTCAGACTGTATCCCCTACCACGACCCCTCATACTGTATCCCCTACCACGACACCCCTCATACTGTATCCCCTACCACGACCCCTCATACTGTATCCCCTACAACGACCCCTCATACTGTATCCCCTACCACGACCCCTCATACTGTATCCCCTACCACGACCCCTCATACTGTATCCCCTACCACGACCCCTCATACTGTATCCCCTACCACGTCCCCTCATACTGTATCCCCTACCACGACCCCTCATACTGTATCCCCTACCACGACCCCTCAGACTGTATCCCCTACCACGACCCCTCATACTGTATCCCCTACCACGACCCCTCATACTGTATCCCCTACCACGACCCCTCATACTGTATCCCCTACCACAACTCAACCCCTCAGACTGTATCCCCTACCACAACTCAACCCCTCAGACTGTATCCCCTACCACGAACCCTCATACTGTATCCCCTACCACAACCCCTCATACTGTATCCCCTACCACGGCCCCTCATACTGTATCCCCTACCACGACCCCTCATACTGTATCCCCTCCCACGACCCCTCATACTGTATCCCCTACCACAACACAACCCCTCATACTGTATCCCCTACCACGACCCCTCATACTGTGTCCCCTACCACGACCCCTCATACTGTGTCCCCTACCACGACCCCTCATACTGTATCCCCTACCACAACACAACCCCTCATACTGTATCCCCTACCACAACACAACCCCTCAGACTGTATCCCCTACCACGACCCCTCAGACTGTATCCCCTACCACGACCCCTCAGACTGTATCCCCTACCACGACCCCTCAGACTGTATCCCCTACCACGACCCCTCAGACTGTATCCCCTACCACGACCCCTCAGACTGTATCCCCTACCACGACCCCTCATACTGTATCCCCTACCACGACCCCTCATACTGTATCCCCTACCACGACCCCTCATACTGTATCCCCTACCACGACCCCTCATACTGTATCCCCTACCACGACCCCTCATACTGTATCCCCTACCACGACCCCTCAGACTGTATCCCCTACCACGACCCCTCATACTGTATCCCCTACCACGACCCCTCATACTGTATCCCCTACCACGGCCCCTCATACTGTATCCCCTACCACGACCCCTCATACTGTATCCCCTACCACGACCCCTCATACTGTGTCCCCTACCACAACCCCTCAGACTGTATCCCCTACCACGACCCCTCAGACTGTATCCCCTACCACGACCCCTCATACTGTATCCCCTACCACGACCCCTCATACTGTATCCCCTACCACGACCACTCATACTGTATCCCCTACCACAACTCAACCCCTCATACTGTGTCCCCTACCACGACCCCTCATACTGTGTCCCCTACCACGACCCCTCATACTGTATCCTCGACCACGACCCCTCATACTGTATCCCCTACCACAACACAACCCCTCAGACTGTATCCCCTACCACGACCCCTCAGACTGTATCCCCTACCACGACCCCTCATACTGTATCCCCTACCACAACTCAACCCCTCAGACTGTATCCCCTACCACGTCCCCTCATACTGTATCCCCTACCACGACCCCTCATACTGTATCCCCTACCACAACTCAACCCCTCAGACTGTATCCCCTACCACGACCCCTCATACTGTATCCCCTACCACGACCCCTCATACTGTATCCCCTACCACGACCCCTCATACTGTATCCCCTACCACGTCCCCTCATACTGTATCCCCTACCACGACCCCTCAGACTGTATCCCCTACCACGACCCCTCAGACTGTATCCCCTACCACGACCCCTCATACTGTATCCCCTACCACGACCCCTCATACTGTATCCCCTACCACGACCCCTCATACTGTATCCCCTACCACGACCCCTCATACTGTATCCCCTACCACAACTCAACCCCTCATACTGTGTCCCCTACCACGACCCCTCATACTGTGTCCCCTACCACGACCCCTCATACTGTATCCTCGACCACGACCCCTCATACTGTATCCCCTACCACAACACAACCCCTCATACTGTATCCCCTACCACGACCCCTCAGACTGTATCCCCTACCACGACCCCTCACACTGTATCCCCTACCACGACCCCTCACACTGTATCCTCGACCACGACCCCTCATACTGTATCCCCTACCACAACACAACCCCTCATACTGTATCCCCTACCACGACCCCTCAGACTGTATCCCCTACCACGACCCCTCATACTGTACCCCCTACCACGACCCCTCATACTGTACCCCCTACCACGACCCCTCATACTGTATCCCCTACCACGACCCCTCATCCTGTATCCCCTACCACGACCCCTCATACTGTATCCCCTACCACGACCCCTCATACTGTTTCCCCTACCACGACCCCTCAGACTGTATCCCCTACCACGACCCCTCAGACTGTATCCCCTACCACGACCCCTCATACTGTATCCCCTACCACGACCCCTCATACTGTATCCCCTACCACGGCCCCTCATACTGTATCCCCTACCACGACCCCTCATACTGTATCCCCTACCACGACCCCTCATACTGTATCCCCTACCACGACCCCTCATACTGTATCCCCTACCACAACCCCTCATACTGTGTCCCCTACCACAACACAACCCCTCAGACTGTATCCCCTACCACGACCCCTCAGACTGTATCCCCTACCACGACCCCTCAGACTGTATCCCCTACCACGAACCCTCATACTGTATCCCCTACCACAACTCAACCCCTCAGACTGTATCCCCTACCACGTCCCCTCATACTGTATCCCCTACCACGACCCCTCATACTGTATCCCCTACCACAACTCAACCCCTCAGACTGTATCCCCTACCACGACCCCTCATACTGTATCCCCTACCACGACCCCTCATACTGTATCCCCTACCACGACCCCTCATACTGTATCCCCTACCACGACCCCTCATACTGTATCCCCTACCACGACCCCTCATACTGTATCCCCTACCACGACCCCTCATACTGTATCCCCTACCACGTCCCCTCATACTGTATCCCCTACCACGACCCCTCATACTGTATCCCCTACCACGACCCCTCAGACTGTATCCCCTACCACGACCCCTCATACTGTATCCCCTACCACGACCCCTCATACTGTATCCCCTACCACGACCCCTCATACTGTATCCCCTACCACAACTCAACCCCTCAGACTGTATCCCCTACCACGACCCCTCATACTGTGTCCCCTACCACAACCCCTCATACTGTATCCCCTACCACGGCCCCTCATACTGTATCCCCTACCACGACCCCTCATACTGTATCCCCTCCCACGACCCCTCATACTGTATCCCCTACCACAACACGACCCCTCATACTGTGTCCCCTACCACAACACGACCCCTCATACTGTGTCCCCTACCACGACCCCTCATACTGTGTCCCCTACCACGACCCCTCATACTGTGTCCCCTACCACGACCCCTCATACTGTGTCCCCTACCACGACCCCTCATACTGTGTCCCCTACCACGACCCCTCATACTGTATCCTCGACCACGACCCCTCATACTGTATCCCCTACCACAACACAACCCCTCATACTGTATCCCCTACGACGACCCCTCATACTGTATCCCCTACCACGACCCCTCATACTGTATCCCCTACCACGACCCCTCATACTGTATCCCCTACCACGACCCCTCAGACTGTATCCCCTACCACGACCCCTGATACTGTATCCCCTACCACGACCCCTCATACTGTATCCCCTACCACGACCCCTCATACTGTATCCCCTACCACGACCCCTCATACTGTATCCCCTACCACGACCCCTCATACTGTATCCCCTACCACGACCCCTCAGACTGTATCCCCTACCACGACCCCTCAGACTGTATCCCCTACCACGACCCCTCAGACTGTATCCCCTACCACGACCCCTCAGACTGTATCCCCTACCACGACCCCTCAGACTGTATCCCCTACCACGACCCCTCATACTGTATCCCCTACCACGACCCCTCATACTGTATCCCCTACCACGACCACTCATACTGTATCCCCTACCACGACCCCTCATACTGTATCCCCTACCACGACCCCTCATACTGTATCCCCTACCACGACCCCTCATACTGTATCCCCTACCACAACACAACCCCTCATACTGTATCCCCTACCACGACCCCTCAGACTGTGTCCCCTACCACGACCCCTCAGACTGTGTCCCCTACCACGACCCCTCAGACTGTGTCCCCTACCACGACCCCTCAGACTGTGTCCCCTACCACGACCCCTCATACTGTATTCCCTACCACGACCCCTCATACTGTATCCCCTACCACGACCTCTCATACTGTATCCCCTACCACGACCCCTCAGACTGTATCCCCTAACACGACCCCTCAGACTGTATCCCCTAACACGACCCCTCAGACTGTATCCCCTACCACGACCCCTCATACTGTATCCCCTACCACGACCCCTCATACTGTATCCCCTACCACGACCCCTCATACTGTATCCCCTACCACGACCCCTCATACTGTATCCCCTACCACGACCCCTCATACTGTATCCCCTACCACGACCCCTCATATTGTATCCCCTACCACGACCCCTCAGACTGTATCCCCTACCACGACCCCTCAGACTGTATCCCCTACCACAACCCCTCATACTGTATCCCCTACCACAACCCATCATACTGTATCCCCTACCACAACCCCTCATACTGTATCACCTACCACGACCCCTCATACTGTATCCCCTACCACGACCCCTCATACTGTATCCCCTACCACAACACAACCCCTCATACTGTATCCCCTACCACAACACAACCCCTCATACTGTATCCCCTACCACGACCCCTCAGACTGTATCCCCTACCACGACCCCTCATACTGTGTCCCCTACCACGACCCCTCATACTGTGTCCCCTACCACGACCCCTCATACTGTGTCCCCTACCACGACCCCTCATACTGTATCCTCGACCACGACCCCTCATACTGTATCCCCTACCACAACTCAACCCCTCAGACTGTATCCCCTACCACGTCCCCTCATACTGTATCCCCTACCACGACCCCTCATACTGTATCCCCTACCACAACTCAACCCCTCAGACTGTATCCCCTACCACGACCCCTCATACTGTATCCCCTACCACGACCCCTCATACTGTATCCCCTACCACGACCCCTCATACTGTATCCCCTACCACGACCCCTCATACTGTATCCCCTACCACGACCCCTCATACTGTATCCCCTACCACGACCCCTCATACTGTATCCCCTACCACGACCCCTCATACTGTATCCCCTACCACGACCCCTCATACTGTATCCCCTACCACGACCCCTCATACTGTATCCCCTACCACGACCCCTCATACTGTATCCCCTACCACGACCCCTCATACTGTATCCCCTACCACGTCCCCTCATACTGTATCCCCTACCACGACCCCTCATACTGTATCCCCTACCACGACCCCTCAGACTGTATCCCCTACCACGACCCCTCATACTGTATCCCCTACCACGACCCCTCATACTGTATCCCCTACCACGACCCCTCATACTGTATCCCCTACCACAACTCAACCCCTCAGACTGTATCCCCTACCACGACCCCTCATACTGTGTCCCCTACCACAACCCCTCATACTGTATCCCCTACCACGGCCCCTCATACTGTATCCCCTACCACGACCCCTCATACTGTATCCCCTCCCACGACCCCTCATACTGTATCCCCTACCACAACACGACCCCTCATACTGTATCCCCTACCACAACACGACCCCTCATACTGTGTCCCCTACCACGACCCCTCATACTGTGTCCCCTACCACGACCCCTCATACTGTGTCCCCTACCACGACCCCTTATACTGTGTCCCCTACCACGACCCCTCATACTGTGTCCCCTACCACGACCCCTCATACTGTATCCTCGACCACGACCCCTCATACTGTATCCCCTACCACAACACAACCCCTCATACTGTATCCCCTACGACGACCCCTCATACTGTATCCCCTACCACGACCCCTCATACTGTATCCCCTACCACGACCCCTCAGACTGTATCCCCTACCACGACCCCTGATACTGTATCCCCTACCACGACCCCTCATACTGTATCCCCTACCACGACCCCTCATACTGTATCCCCTACCACGACCCCTCATACTGTATCCCCTACCACGACCCCTCATACTGTATCCCCTACCACGACCCCTCATACTGTATCCCCTACCACGACCCCTCAGACTGTATCCCCTACCACGACCCCTCAGACTGTATCCCCTACCACGACCCCTCAGACTGTATCCCCTACCACGACCCCTCAGACTGTATCCCCTACCACGACCCCTCATACTGTATCCCCTACCACGACCCCTCATACTGTATCCCCTACCACGACCACTCATACTGTATCCCCTACCACGACCCCTCATACTGTATCCCCTACCACGACCCCTCATACTGTATCCCCTACCACGACCCATCATACTGTATCCCCTACCACAACACAACCCCTCATACTGTATCCCCTACCACGACCCCTCAGACTGTGTCCCCTACCACGACCCCTCAGACTGTGTCCCCTACCACGACCCCTCAGACTGTGTCCCCTACCACGACCCCTCAGACTGTGTCCCCTACCACGACCCCTCAGACTGTGTCCCCTACCACGACCCCTCATACTGTATCCCCTACCACGACCTCTCATACTGTATCCCCTACCACGACCCCTCATACTGTATCCCCTACCACGACCCCTCAGACTGTATCCCCTAACACGACCCCTCAGACTGTATCCCCTACCACGACCCCTCATACTGTATCCCCTACCACGACCCCTCATACTGTATCCCCTACCACGACCCCTCATACTGTATCCCCTACCACGACCCCTCATACTGTATCCCCTACCACGACCCCTCATACTGTATCCCCTACCACGACCCCTCATATTGTATCCCCTACCACGACCCCTCAGACTGTATCCCCTACCACGACCCCTCAGACTGTATCCCCTACCACGACCCCTCAGACTGTATCCCCTACCACAACCCCTCATACTGTATCCCCTACCACAACCCATCATACTGTATCCCCTACCACAACCCCTCATACTGTATCACCTACCACAACCCCTCATACTGTATCCCCTACCACGACCCCTCATACTGTATCCCCTACCACAACACAACCCCTCATACTGTATCCCCTACCACAACACAACCCCTCATACTGTATCCCCTACCACGACCCCTCAGACTGTATCCCCTACCACGACCCCTCATACTGTGTCCCCTACCACGACCCCTCATACTGTGTCCCCTACCACGACCCCTCATACTGTGTCCCCTACCACGACCCCTCATACTGTATCCTCGACCACGACCCCTCATACTGTATCCCCTACCACAACACAACCCCTCATACTGTATCCCCTACCACGACCCCTCAGACTGTATCCCCTACCACGACCCCTCAGACTGTATCCCCTACCACGACCCCTCAGACTGTATCCCCTACCACGACCACTCAGACTGTATCCCCTACCACGACCCCTCATACTGTATCCCCTACCACGACCCCTCATACTGTATCCCCTACCACGACCCCTCATACTATATCCCCTACCACGACCCCTCATACTGTATCCCCTACCACGACCCCTCATACTGTATCCCCTACCACGACCCCTCAGACTGTATCCCCAACGAAGACCCCTCATACTGTATCCCCTACCACGACCCCTCATACTGTATCCCCTACCACGGCCCCTCATACTGTATCCCCTACCACGACCCCTCATACTGTGGCCCCTACCACGACCCCTCATACTGTATCCCCTACCACAACCCCTCATACTGTGTCCCCTACCACAACCCCTCAGACTGTATCCCCTACCACAACACAACCCCTCAGACTGTATCCCCTACCACGACCCCTCAGACTGTATCCCCTACCACGACCCCTCAGACTGTATCCCCTACCACGACCCCTCATACTGTATCCCCTACCACAACTCAACCCCTCAGACTGTATCCCCTACCACGTCCCCTCATACTGTATCCCCTACCACGACCCCTCATACTGTATCCCCTACCACAACTCAACCCCTCAGACTGTATCCCCTACCACGACCCCTCATACTGTATCCCCTACCACGACCCCTCATACTGTATCCCCTACCACGACCCCTCATACTGTATCCCCTACCACGACCCCTCATACTGTATCCCCTACCACGTCCCCTCATACTGTATCCCCTACCACGACCCCTCATACTGTATCCCCTACCACGACCCCTCATACTGTATCCCCTACCACGACCCCTCAGACTGTATCCCCTACCACGACCCCTCATACTGTATCCCCTACCACGACCCCTCATACTGTATCCCCTACCACGACCCCTCATACTGTATCCCCTACCACAACTCGACCCCTCAGACTGTGTCCCCTACCACGACCCCTCATACTGTGTCCCCTACCACGAACCCTCATACTGTATCCCCTACCACAACCCCTCATACTGTATCCCCTACCACGGCCCCTCATACTGTATCCCCTACCACGACCCCTCATACTGTATCCCCTCCCACGACCCCTCATACTGTATCCCCTACCACAACACAACCCCTCATACTGTATCCCCTACCACGACCCCTCATACTGTGTCCCCTACCACGACCCCTCATACTGTGTCCCCTACCACGACCCCTCATACTGTGTCCCCTACCACGACCCCTCATGCTGTATCCCCTACCACAACCCCTCATACTGTATCCCCTACCACGACCCCTCATACTGTATCCCCTACCACAACCCCTCATACAGTGTCCCCTACCACAACACAACCCCTCAGACTGTATCCCCTACCACGACCCCTCAGACTGTATCCCCTACCACGACCCCTCAGACTGTATCCCCTACCACGAACCCTCATACTGTATCCCCTACCACAACTCAACCCCTCAGACTGTATCCCCTACCACGTCCCCTCATACTGTGTCCCCTACCACGACCCCTCATACTGTATCCCCTACCACAACTCAACCCCTCAGACTGTATCCCCTACCACGACCCCTCATACTGTATCCCCTACCACGACCCCTCATACTGTATCCCCTACCACGACCCCTCATACTGTATCCCCTACCACGACCCCTCATACTGTATCCCCTACCACGACCCCTCATACTGTATCCCCTACCACGACCCCTCATACTGTATCCCCTACCACGTCCCCTCATACTGTATCCCCTACCACGACCCCTCATACTGTATCCCCTACCACGACCCCTCATACTGTATCCCCTACCACGACCCCTCATACTGTATCCCCTACCACGACCCCTCATACTGTATCCCCTACCACAACTCAACCCCTCAGACTGTATCCCCTACCACGACCCCTCATACTGTGTCCCCTACCACGAACCCTCATACTGTATCCCCTACCACAACCCCTCATACTGTATCCCCTACCACGGCCCCTCATACTGTATCCCCTACCACGACCCCTCATACTGTATCCCCTCCCACGACCCCTCATACTGTATCCCCTACCACAACACGACCCCTCATACTGTATCCCCTACCACAACACGACCCCTCATACTGTGTCCCCTACCACGACCCCTCATACTGTGTCCCCTACCACGACCCCTCATACTGTGTCCCCTACCACGACCCCTCATACTGTGTCCCCTACCACGACCCCTCATACTGTGTCCCCTACCACGACCCCTCATACTGTATCCTCGACCACGACCCCTCATACTGTATCCCCTACCACAACACAACCCCTCATACTGTATCCCCTACGACGACCCCTCATACTGTATCCCCTACCACGACCCCTCATACTGTATCCCCTACCACGACCCCTCAGACTGTATCCCCTACCACGACCCCTCATACCGTATCCCCTACCACGACCCCTCATACTGTATCCCCTACCACGACCCCTCATACTGTATCCCCTACCACGACCCCTCATACTGTATCCCCTACCACGACCCCTCATACTGTATCCCCTACCACGACCCCTCAGACTGTATCCCCTACCACGACCCCTCAGACTGTATCCCCTACCACGACCCCTCAGACTGTATCCCCTACCACGACCCCTCAGACTGTATCCCCTACCACGACCCCTCATACTGTATCCCCTACCACGACCCCTCATACTGTATCCCCTACCACGACCACTCATACTGTATCCCCTACCACGACCCCTCATACTGTATCCCCTACCACGACCCCTCATACTGTATCCCCTACCACGACCCCTCATACTGTATCCCCTACCACAACACAACCCCTCATACTGTATCCCCTACCACGACCCCTCAGACTGTGTCCCCTACCACGACCCCTCAGACTGTGTCCCCTACCACGACCCCTCAGACTGTGTCCCCTACCACGACCCCTCAGACTGTGTCCCCTACCACGACCCCTCAGACTGTATCCCCTACCACGACCCCTCATACTGTATCCCCTACCACGACCTCTCATACTGTATCCCCTACCACGACCCCTCATACTGTATCCCCTACCACGACCCCTCAGACTGTATCCCCTAACACGACCCCTCAGACTGTATCCCCTAACACGACCCCTCAGACTGTATCCCCTACCACGACCCCTCATACTGTATCCCCTACCACGACCCCTCATACTGTATCCCCTACCACGACCCCTCATACTGTATCCCCTACCACGACCCCTCATACTGTATCCCCTACCACGACCCCTCATACTGTATCCCCTACCACGACCCCTCATACTGTATCCCCTACCACGACCCCTCATATTGTATCCCCTACCACGACCCCTCAGACTGTATCCCCTACCACGACCCCTCAGACTGTATCCCCTACCACAACCCCTCATACTGTATCCCCTACCACAACCCATCATACTGTATCCCCTACCACAACCCCTCATACTGTATCACCTACCACAACCCCTCATACTGTATCCCCTACCACGACCCCTCATACTGTATCCCCTACCACAACACAACCCCTCATACTGTATCCCCTACCACAACACAACCCCTCATACTGTATCCCCTACCACGACCCCTCAGACTGTATCCCCTACCACGAACCCTCATACTGTGTCCCCTACCACAACCCCTCAGACTGTATCCCCTACCACAACACAACCCCTCATACTGTATCCCCTACCACGACCCCTCATACTGTATCCCCTACCACGGCCCCTCATACTGTATCCCCTACCACGACCCCTCATACTGTATCCCCTCCCACGACCCCTCATACTGTATCCCCTACCACAACACGACCCCTCATACTGTATCCCCTACCACAACACGACCCCTCATACTGTGTCCCCTACCACGACCCCTCATACTGTGTCCCCTACCACGACCCCTCATACTGTGTCCCCTACCACGACCCCTTATACTGTGTCCCCTACCACGACCCCTCATACTGTGTCCCCTACCACGACCCCTCATACTGTATCCTCGACCACGACCCCTCATACTGTATCCCCTACCACAACACAACCCCTCATACTGTATCCCCTACGACGACCCCTCATACTGTATCCCCTACCACGACCCCTCATACTGTATCCCCTACCACGACCCCTCAGACTGTATCCCCTACCACGACCCCTGATACTGTATCCCCTACCACGACCCCTCATACTGTATCCCCTACCACGACCCCTCATACTGTATCCCCTACCACGACCCCTCATACTGTATCCCCTACCACGACCCCTCATACTGTATCCCCTACCACGACCCCTCATACTGTATCCCCTACCACGACCCCTCAGACTGTATCCCCTACCACGACCCCTCAGACTGTATCCCCTACCACGACCCCTCAGACTGTATCCCCTACCACGACCCCTCAGACTGTATCCCCTACCACGACCCCTCATACTGTATCCCCTACCACGACCCCTCATACTGTATCCCCTACCACGACCACTCATACTGTATCCCCTACCACGACCCCTCATACTGTATCCCCTACCACGACCCCTCATACTGTATCCCCTACCACGACCCATCATACTGTATCCCCTACCACAACACAACCCCTCATACTGTATCCCCTACCACGACCCCTCAGACTGTGTCCCCTACCACGACCCCTCAGACTGTGTCCCCTACCACGACCCCTCAGACTGTGTCCCCTACCACGACCCCTCAGACTGTGTCCCCTACCACGACCCCTCAGACTGTGTCCCCTACCACGACCCCTCATACTGTATCCCCTACCACGACCCCTCATACTGTATCCCCTACCACGACCCCTCATACTGTATCCCCTACCACGACCCCTCAGACTGTATCCCCTAACACGACCCCTCAGACTGTATCCCCTACCACGACCCCTCATACTGTATCCCCTACCACGACCCCTCATACTGTATCCCCTACCACGACCCCTCATACTGTATCCCCTACCACGACCCCTCATACTGTATCCCCTACCACGACCCCTCATACTGTATCCCCTACCACGACCCCTCATATTGTATCCCCTACCACGACCCCTCAGACTGTATCCCCTACCACGACCCCTCAGACTGTATCCCCTACCACGACCCCTCAGACTGTATCCCCTACCACAACCCCTCATACTGTATCCCCTACCACAACCCATCATACTGTATCCCCTACCACAACCCCTCATACTGTATCACCTACCACAACCCCTCATACTGTATCCCCTACCACGACCCCTCATACTGTATCCCCTACCACAACACAACCCCTCATACTGTATCCCCTACCACAACACAACCCCTCATACTGTATCCCCTACCACGACCCCTCAGACTGTATCCCCTACCACGACCCCTCATACTGTGTCCCCTACCACGACCCCTCATACTGTGTCCCCTACCACGACCCCTCATACTGTGTCCCCTACCACGACCCCTCATACTGTATCCTCGACCACGACCCCTCATACTGTATCCCCTACCACAACACAACCCCTCATACTGTATCCCCTACCACGACCCCTCAGACTGTATCCCCTACCACGACCCCTCAGACTGTATCCCCTACCACGACCCCTCAGACTGTATCCCCTACCACGACCACTCAGACTGTATCCCCTACCACGACCCCTCATACTGTATCCCCTACCACGACCCCTCATACTGTATCCCCTACCACGACCCCTCATACTATATCCCCTACCACGACCCCTCATACTGTATCCCCTACCACGACCCCTCATACTGTATCCCCTACCACGACCCCTCAGACTGTATCCCCTACCACGACCCCTCATACTGTATCCCCTACCACGACCCCTCATACTGTATCCCCTACCACGGCCCCTCATACTGTATCCCCTACCACGACCCCTCATACTGTGGCCCCTACCACGACCCCTCATACTGTATCCCCTACCACAACCCCTCATACTGTGTCCCCTACCACAACCCCTCAGACTGTATCCCCTACCACAACACAACCCCTCAGACTGTATCCCCTACCACGACCCCTCAGACTGTATCCCCTACCACGACCCCTCAGACTGTATCCCCTACCACGACCCCTCATACTGTATCCCCTACCACAACTCAACCCCTCAGACTGTATCCCCTACCACGTCCCCTCATACTGTATCCCCTACCACGACCCCTCATACTGTATCCCCTACCACAACTCAACCCCTCAGACTGTATCCCCTACCACGACCCCTCATACTGTATCCCCTACCACGACCCCTCATACTGTATCCCCTACCACGACCCCTCATACTGTATCCCCTACCACGACCCCTCATACTGTATCCCCTACCACGTCCCCTCATACTGTATCCCCTACCACGACCCCTCATACTGTATCCCCTACCACGACCCCTCATACTGTATCCCCTACCACGACCCCTCAGACTGTATCCCCTACCACGACCCCTCATACTGTATCCCCTACCACGACCCCTCATACTGTATCCCCTACCACGACCCCTCATACTGTATCCCCTACCACAACTCGACCCCTCAGACTGTGTCCCCTACCACGACCCCTCATACTGTGTCCCCTACCACGAACCCTCATACTGTATCCCCTACCACAACCCCTCATACTGTATCCCCTACCACGGCCCCTCATACTGTATCCCCTACCACGACCCCTCATACTGTATCCCCTCCCACGACCCCTCATACTGTATCCCCTACCACAACACAACCCCTCATACTGTATCCCCTACCACGACCCCTCATACTGTGTCCCCTACCACGACCCCTCATACTGTGTCCCCTACCACGACCCCTCATACTGTGTCCCCTACCACGACCCCTCATGCTGTATCCCCTACCACAACCCCTCATACTGTATCCCCTACCACGACCCCTCATACTGTATCCCCTACCACAACCCCTCATACAGTGTCCCCTACCACAACACAACCCCTCAGACTGTATCCCCTACCACGACCCCTCAGACTGTATCCCCTACCACGACCCCTCAGACTGTATCCCCTACCACGAACCCTCATACTGTATCCCCTACCACAACTCAACCCCTCAGACTGTATCCCCTACCACGTCCCCTCATACTGTGTCCCCTACCACGACCCCTCATACTGTATCCCCTACCACAACTCAACCCCTCAGACTGTATCCCCTACCACGACCCCTCATACTGTATCCCCTACCACGACCCCTCATACTGTATCCCCTACCACGACCCCTCATACTGTATCCCCTACCACGACCCCTCATACTGTATCCCCTACCACGACCCCTCATACTGTATCCCCTACCACGACCCCTCATACTGTATCCCCTACCACGTCCCCTCATACTGTATCCCCTACCACGACCCCTCATACTGTATCCCCTACCACGACCCCTCATACTGTATCCCCTACCACGACCCCTCATACTGTATCCCCTACCACGACCCCTCATACTGTATCCCCTACCACAACTCAACCCCTCAGACTGTATCCCCTACCACGACCCCTCATACTGTGTCCCCTACCACGAACCCTCATACTGTATCCCCTACCACAACCCCTCATACTGTATCCCCTACCACGGCCCCTCATACTGTATCCCCTACCACGACCCCTCATACTGTATCCCCTCCCACGACCCCTCATACTGTATCCCCTACCACAACACGACCCCTCATACTGTATCCCCTACCACAACACGACCCCTCATACTGTGTCCCCTACCACGACCCCTCATACTGTGTCCCCTACCACGACCCCTCATACTGTGTCCCCTACCACGACCCCTCATACTGTGTCCCCTACCACGACCCCTCATACTGTGTCCCCTACCACGACCCCTCATACTGTATCCTCGACCACGACCCCTCATACTGTATCCCCTACCACAACACAACCCCTCATACTGTATCCCCTACGACGACCCCTCATACTGTATCCCCTACCACGACCCCTCATACTGTATCCCCTACCACGACCCCTCAGACTGTATCCCCTACCACGACCCCTCATACTGTATCCCCTACCACGACCCCTCATACTGTATCCCCTACCACGACCCCTCATACTGTATCCCCTACCACGACCCCTCATACTGTATCCCCTACCACGACCCCTCATACTGTATCCCCTACCACGACCCCTCAGACTGTATCCCCTACCACGACCCCTCAGACTGTATCCCCTACCACGACCCCTCAGACTGTATCCCCTACCACGACCCCTCAGACTGTATCCCCTACCACGACCCCTCATACTGTATCCCCTACCACGACCCCTCATACTGTATCCCCTACCACGACCACTCATACTGTATCCCCTACCACGACCCCTCATACTGTATCCCCTACCACGACCCCTCATACTGTATCCCCTACCACGACCCCTCATACTGTATCCCCTACCACAACACAACCCCTCATACTGTATCCCCTACCACGACCCCTCAGACTGTGTCCCCTACCACGACCCCTCAGACTGTGTCCCCTACCACGACCCCTCAGACTGTGTCCCCTACCACGACCCCTCAGACTGTGTCCCCTACCACGACCCCTCAGACTGTATCCCCTACCACGACCCCTCATACTGTATCCCCTACCACGACCTCTCATACTGTATCCCCTACCACGACCCCTCATACTGTATCCCCTACCACGACCCCTCAGACTGTATCCCCTAACACGACCCCTCAGACTGTATCCCCTACCACGACCCCTCATACTGTATCCCCTACCACGACCCCTCATACTGTATCCCCTACCACGACCCCTCATACTGTATCCCCTACCACGACCCCTCATACTGTATCCCCTACCACGACCCCTCATACTGTATCCCCTACCACGACCCCTCATACTGTATCCCCTACCACGACCCCTCATATTGTATCCCCTACCACGACCCCTCAGACTGTATCCCCTACCACGACCCCTCAGACTGTATCCCCTACCACAACCCCTCATACTGTATCCCCTACCACAACCCATCATACTGTATCCCCTACCACAACCCCTCATACTGTATCACCTACCACAACCCCTCATACTGTATCCCCTACCACGACCCCTCATACTGTATCCCCTACCACAACACAACCCCTCATACTGTATCCCCTACCACAACACAACCCCTCATACTGTATCCCCTACCACGACCCCTCAGACTGTATCCCCTACCACGAACCCTCATACTGTGTCCCCTACCACAACCCCTCAGACTGTATCCCCTACCACAACACAACCCCTCATACTGTATCCCCTACCACGACCCCTCATACTGTATCCCCTACCACGACCCCTCATACTGTATCACCTACCACGACCCCTCATACTGTATCACCTACCACGACCCCTCAGACTGTATCCCCTACCACGACCCCTCATACTGTATCCCCGACCACGACCCCTCATACTGTATCCCCTACCACAACACAACCCCTCATACTGTATTCCCTACCACGACCCCTCAGACTGTATCCCCTACCACGACCCCTCAGACTGTCTCCCCTACCACGACCCCTCATACTGTATCCCCTACCACGACCCCTCAGACTGTATCCCCTACCACAACCCCTCATACCGTATCCCCTACCACGACCCCTCATACTGTGGCCCCTACCACAACACAACCCCTCATACTGTATCCCCTACCACGACCCCTCAGACTGTATCCCCTACCACGACCCCTCATACTGTATCCCCTACCACAACCCCTCATACTGTATCCCCTACCACAACCCCTCAGACTGTATCCCCTACCACAACCCCTCATACTGTATTCCCTACCACGACCCCTCATACTGTGTCCCCTACCACAACACAACCCCTCATACTGTATCCCCTACCACAACACAACCCCTCATACTGTAACCCCTACCACGACCCCTCAGACTGTATCCCCTACCACGACCCCTCATACTGTATCCCCTACCACGACCCCTCATACTGTATCCCCTACCACAACCCCTCAGACTGTATCCCCTACCACAACCCCTCATACTGTATCCCCTACCACGACCCCTCATACTGTGTCCCCTACCACAACACAACCCCTCATACTGTATCCCCTACCACAACACAACCCCTCATACTGTATCCCCTACCAAGACCCCTCATACTGTATCCCCTACCACGACCCCTCATACTGTGTCCCCTACCACGACCCCTCATACTGTATCCCCTACCACGACCCCTCATACTGTGTCCCCTACCACGACCCCTCATACTGTATCCCCTACCACGACCCCTCATACTGTATCCCCTACCACGACCCCTCATACTGTATCCCCTACCACGACCCCTCAGACTGTATCCCCTACCACAACCCCTAATACCGTATCCCCTACCACGACCCCTCATACTGTGGCCCCTACCACAACACAACCCCTCATACTGTATCCCCTACCACGACCCCTCAGACTGTATCCCCTACCACGACCCCTCATACTGTATCCCCTACCACAACCCCTCATACTGTATCCCCTACCACAACCCCTCAGACTGTATCCCCTACCACAACCCCTCATACTGTATCCCCTACCACGACCCCTCATACTGTGTCCCCTACCACAACACAACCCCTCATACTGTATCCCCTACCACAACACAACCCCTCATACTGTAACCCCTACCACGACCCCTCAGACTGTATCCCCTACCACGACCCCTCATACTGTATCCCCTACCACGACCCTTCATACTGTATCCCCTACCACAACCCCTCAGACTGTATCCCCTACCACGACCCCTCAGACTGTATCCCCTACCACGACCCCTCATACTGTGTCCCCTACCACAACACAACCCCTCATACTGCATCCCCTAACACAACACAACCCCTCATACTGTATCCCCTACCAAGACCCCTCATACTGTATCCCCTACCACGACCCCTCATACTCTGTCCCCTACCACGACCCCTCATACTGTATCCCCTACCACGACCCCTCATACTGTATCCCCTACCACGACCCCTCAGACTGTATCCCCTACCACAACACAACCCCTCAGACTGTATCCCCTACCACGACCCCTCATACTGTATCCCCTACCACAACCCCTCATACTGTATCCCCTACCACAACACAACCCCTCAGACTGTATCCCCTACCACGACCCCTCATACTGTGTCCCCTACCACGACCCCTCAGACTGTATCCCCTGCCACGGCCCCTCAGACTGTATCCCCTGCCACGGCCCCTCATACTGTATCCCCTGCCACGGCCCCTCATACTGTATCCCCTGCCACGGCCCCTCATACTGTATCCCCTGCCACGGCCCCTCATACTGTATCCCCTACCACGACCCCTCATACTGTATCCCCTACCACGACCCCTCATACTGTATCCCCTACCACGGCCCCTCATACTGTATCCCCTACCACGGCCCCTCATACTGTATCCCCTACCACGGCCCCTCATACTGTATCCCCTACCACGGCCCCTCATACTGTATCCCCTACCACGGCCCCTCATACTGTATCCCCTACCACGGCCCCTCATACTGTATCCCCTACCACGACCCCTCATACTGTATCCCCTACCACGACCCCTCATACTGTGTCCCCTACCACAACCCCTCATACTGTGTCCCCTACCACAACACAACCCCTCAGACTGTATCCCCTACCACGACCCCTCAGACTGTATCCCCTACCACGACCCCTCAGAATGTGTCCCCTACCACGACCCCTCAGACTGTGTCCCCTACCACGACCCCTCATACTGTATCCCCTACCACAACTCAACCCCTCAGACTGTATCCCCTACCACGACCCCTCATACTGTATCCCCTACCACAACTCAACCCCTCAGACTGTATCCCCTACCACGTCCCCTCATACAGTATCCCCTACCACGACCCCTCATACTGTATCCCCTACCACAACTCAACCCCTCAGACTGTATCCCCTACCACGACCCCTCATACTGTATCCCCTACCACGACCCCTCATACTGTATCCCCTACCACGACCCCTCATACTGTATCCCCTACCACGTCCCCTCATACTGTATCCCCTACCACGACCCCTCATACTATGTCCCCTACCACGACCCCTCATACCGTATCCCCTACCACGACCCCTCATACTGTGGCCCCTACCACAACACAACCCCTCATACTGTATCCCCTACCACGACCCCTCAGACTGTATCCCCTACCACGACCCCTCATACTGTATCCCCTACCACAACCCCTCATACTGTATCCCCTACCACAACCCCTCAGACTGTATCCCCTACCACAACCCCTCATACTGTATCCCCTACCACAACACAACCCCTCATACTGTATCCCCTACCACAACCCCTCATACTGTATCCCCTACCACAACCCCTCAGACTGTATCCCCTACCACAACCCCTCATACTGTATCCCCTACCACGTCCCCTCATACTGTATCCCCTACCACGTCCCCTCATACTGTATCCCCTACCACGTCCCCTCATACTGTATCCCCTACCACGTCCCCTCATACCGTATCCCCTACCACGACCCCTCATACTGTGGCCCCTACCACAACACAACCCCTCATACTGTATCCCCTACCACGACCCCTCAGACTGTATCCCCTACCACGACCCCTCATACTGTATCCCCTACCACAACCCCTCATACTGTATCCCCTACCACAACCCCTCAGACTGTATCCCCTACCACAACCCCTCATACTGTGTCCCCTACCACAACACAACCCCTCATACTGTATCCCCTACCACAACACAACCCCTCATACTGTAACCCCTACCACGACCCCTCAGACTGTATCCCCTACCACGACCCCTCATACTGTATCCCCTACCACGACCCTTCATACTGTATCCCCTACCACGACCCCTCAGACTGTATCCCCTACCACGACCCCTCATACTGTATCCCCTACCACGACCCCTCATACTGTGTCCCCTACCACAACACAACCCCTCATACTGTATCCCCTACCACAACACAACCCCTCATACTGTATCCCCTACCAAGACCCCTCATACTGTATCCCCTACCACGACCCCTCATACTCTGTCCCCTACCACGACCCCTCATACTGTATCCCCTACCACGACCCCTCATACTGTATCCCCTACCACGACCCCTCAGACTGTATCCCCTACCACAACACAACCCCTCAGACTGTATCCCCTACCACGACCCCTCATACTGTATCCCCTACCACAACCCCTCATACTGTATCCCCTACCACAACACAACCCCTCAGACTGTATCCCCTACCACGACCCCTCATACTGTGTCCCCTACCACGACCCCTCATACTGTATCCCCTACCACGACCCTTCATACTGTATCCCCTACCACAACCCCTCAGACTGTATCCCCTACCACGACCCCTCAGACTGTATCCCCTACCACGACCCCTCATACTGTGTCCCCTACCACAACACAACCCCTCATACTGCATCCCCTACCACAACACAACCCCTCATACTGTATCCCCTACCAAGACCCCTCATACTGTATCCCCTACCACGACCCCTCATACTCTGTCCCCTACCACGACCCCTCATACTGTATCCCCTACCACGACCCCTCATACTGTATCCCCTACCACGACCCCTCAGACTGTATCCCCTACCACAACACAACCCCTCAGACTGTATCCCCTACCACGACCCCTCATACTGTATCCCCTACCACAACCCCTCATACTGTATCCCCTACCACAACACAACCCCTCAGACTGTATCCCCTACCACGACCCCTCATACTGTGTCCCCTACCACGACCCCTCAGACTGTATCCCCTGCCACGGCCCCTCAGACTGTATCCCCTGCCACGGCCCCTCATACTGTATCCCCTGCCACGGCCCCTCATACTGTATCCCCTGCCACGGCCCCTCATACTGTATCCCCTGCCACGGCCCCTCATACTGTATCCCCTACCACGACCCCTCATACTGTATCCCCTACCACGACCCCTCATACTGTATCCCCTACCACGGCCCCTCATACTGTATCCCCTACCACGGCCCCTCATACTGTATCCCCTACCACGGCCCCTCATACTGTATCCCCTACCACGGCCCCTCATACTGTATCCCCTACCACGGCCCCTCATACTGTATCCCCTACCACGGCCCCTCATACTGTATCCCCTACCACGGCCCCTCATACTGTATCCCCTACCACGACCCCTCATACTGTATCCCCTACCACGACCCCTCATACTGTGTCCCCTACCACAACCCCTCATACTGTGTCCCCTACCACAACACAACCCCTCAGACTGTATCCCCTACCACGACCCCTCAGACTGTATCCCCTACCACGACCCCTCAGAATGTGTCCCCTACCACGACCCCTCAGAATGTGTCCCCTACCACGACCCCTCAGACTGTGTCCCCTACCACGACCCCTCATACTGTATCCCCTACCACAACTCAACCCCTCAGACTGTATCCCCTACCACGACCCCTCATACTGTATCCCCTACCACAACTCAACCCCTCAGACTGTATCCCCTACCACGTCCCCTCATACAGTATCCCCTACCACGACCCCTCATACTGTATCCCCTACCACAACTCAACCCCTCAGACTGTATCCCCTACCACGACCCCTCATACTGTATCCCCTACCACGACCCCTCATACTGTATCCCCTACCACGACCCCTCATACTGTATCCCCTACCACGTCCCCTCATACTGTATCCCCTACCACGACCCCTCATACCATGTCCCCTACCACGACCCCTCATACCGTATCCCCTACCACGACCCCTCATACTGTGGCCCCTACCACAACACAACCCCTCATACTGTATCCCCTACCACGACCCCTCAGACTGTATCCCCTACCACGACCCCTCATACTGTATCCCCTACCACAACCCCTCATACTGTATCCCCTACCACAACCCCTCAGACTGTATCCCCTACCACAACCCCTCATACTGTATCCCCTACCACAACACAACCCCTCATACTGTATCCCCTACCACAACCCCTCATACTGTATCCCCTACCACAACCCCTCAGACTGTATCCCCTACCACAACCCCTCATACTGTATCCCCTACCACGTCCCCTCATACTGTATCCCCTACCACGTCCCCTCATACTGTATCCCCTACCACGTCCCCTCATACTGTATCCCCTACCACGTCCCCTCATACCGTATCCCCTACCACGACCCCTCATACTGTGGCCCCTACCACAACACAACCCCTCATACTGTATCCCCTACCACGACCCCTCAGACTGTATCCCCTACCACGACCCCTCATACTGTATCCCCTACCACAACCCCTCATACTGTATCCCCTACCACAACCCCTCAGACTGTATCCCCTACCACAACCCCTCATACTGTATCCCCTACCACGACCCCTCATACTGTGTCCCCTACCACAACACAACCCCTCATACTGTATCCCCTACCACAACACAACCCCTCATACTGTAACCCCTACCACGACCCCTCAGACTGTATCCCCTACCACGACCCCTCATACTGTATCCCCTACCACGACCCTTCATACTGTATCCCCTACCACGACCCCTCAGACTGTATCCCCTACCACGACTCCTCATACTGTATCCCCTACCACGACCCCTCATACTGTGTCCCCTACCACAACACAACCCCTCATACTGTATCCCCTACCACAACACAACCCCTCATACTGTATCCCCTACCAAGACCCCTCATACTGTATCCCCTACCACGACCCCTCATACTCTGTCCCCTACCACGACCCCTCATACTGTATCCCCTACCACGACCCCTCATACTGTATCCCCTACCACGACCCCTCAGACTGTATCCCCTACCACAACACAACCCCTCAGACTGTATCCCCTACCACGACCCCTCATACTGTATCCCCTACCACAACCCCTCATACTGTATCCCCTACCACAACACAACCCCTCAGACTGTATCCCCTACCACGACCCCTCATACTGTGTCCCCTACCACGACCCCTCAGACTGTATCCCCTGCCACGGCCCCTCATACTGTATCCCCTGCCACGGCCCCTCATACTGTATCCCCTGCCACGGCCCCTCATACTGTATCCCCTACCACGACCCCTCATACTGTATCCCCTACCACGACCCCTCATACTGTATCCCCTACCACGGCCCCTCATACTGTATCCCCTACCACGGCCCCTCATACTGTATCCCCTACCACGGCCCCTCATACTGTATCCCCTACCACGGCCCCTCATACTGTATCCCCTACCACGGCCCCTCATACTGTATCCCCTACCACGGCCCCTCATACTGTATCCCCTACCACGGCCCCTCATACTGTATCCCCTACCACGGCCCCTCATACTGTATCCCCTACCACGACCCCTCAGAATGTGTCCCCTACCACGACCCCTCAGACTGTGTCCCCTACCACGACCCCTCATACTGTATCCCCTACCACAACTCAACCCCTCAGACTGTATCCCCTACCACGACCCCTCATACTGTATCCCCTACCACGACCCCTCATACTGTATCCCCTACCACGACCCCTCATACTGTATCCCCTACCACGTCCCCTCATACTGTATCCCCTACCACGTCCCCTCATACTGTATCCCCTACCACGACCCCTCATACTTTATCTCCTACCACGACCCCTCATACTGTATCCCCTACCACGACCCCTCATACTGTATCCCCTACCACGACCCCTCATACTGTATCCCCTACCACGTCCCCTCATACTGTGTCCCCTACCACGACCCCTCATACTGTGTCCCCTACCACGAACCCTCATACTGTATCCCCTACCACGGCCCCTCATACTGTATCCCCTACCACGGCCCCTCATACTGTATCCCCTACCACGACCCCTCATACTGTATCCCCTACCACGACCCCTCATACTGTATCCCCTACCACAACACAACCCCTCATACTGTATCCCCTACCACGACCCCTCATACTGTATCCCCTACCACGACCCCTCATACTGTGTCCCCTACCACGACCCCTCATACTGTATCCCCTACCACAACTCAACCCCTCAGACTGTATCCCCTACCACGTACCCTCAAACTGTATCCCCTACCACGACCCCTCATACTGTATCCCCTACCACGACCCCTCATACTGTATCCCCTACCACGACCCCTCATACTGTATCCCCTACCACGACCCCTCATACTGTATGCCCTACCACGACCCCTCAGACTGTATCCCCTACCACAACCCCTCAGACTGTGTTCCCTACCACAACCCCTCAGACTGTGTCCCCTACCACAACCCCTCATACTGTATCCCCTACCACAACTCAACCCCTCAGACTGTATCCCCTACCACGACCCCTCATACTGTATCCCCTACCACGACCCCTCACACTGTATCCCCTACCACGACCCCTCATACTGTATCCCCTACCACAACACAACCCCTCAGACTGTATCCCCTACCACAACACAACCCCTCAGACTGTATCCCCTACCACAACACAACCCCTCATACTGTATCCCCTACCACGACCCCTCACACTGTATCCCCTACCACGACCCCTCACACTGTATCCCCTTCCACGACCCCTCATACTGTATCCCCTACCACGACCCCTCATACTGTGTCCCCTACCACAACACAACCCCTCATACTGTATCCCCTACCACGACCCCTCATACTGTATCCCCTACCACAACACAACCCCTCATACTGTACCCCCTACCACGACCCCTCAGACTGTATCCCCTACCACGACCCCTCATACTGTGTCCCCTACCACGACCCCTCAGACTGTATCCCCTACCACGACCCCTCATACTGTATCCCCTACCACGACCCCTCATACTGTATCCCCTACCACGACCCCTCATACTGTATCCCCTACCACGACCCCTCATACTGTATCCCCTACCACAACCCCTCAGACTGTATCCTCTACCACAACACAACCCCTCATACTGTATCCCCTACCACGACCCCTCATACTGTGTCCCCTACCACAACACAACCCCTCAGACCGTATCCCCTACCACGACCCCTCATACCGTATCCCCTTCCACGACCCCTCATACCGTATCCCCTACCACGACCCCTCATACCGTCTCCCCTACCACGACCCCTCATACTGTCTCCCCTACCACGACCCCTCATACTGTCTCCCCTACCACGACCCCTCATACTGTATCCCCTACCACGACCCCTCATACTGTATCCCCTACCACAACCCCTCATACTGTATCCCCTACCACGACCCCTCATACTGTATCCCCTACCACGACCCCTCATACTGTATCCCCTACCACGACCCCTCATACTGTATCCCCTACCACGAACCCTCAGACTGTCTATCAACTATAACACCACACAGGGATGGTCCAGCAGTGGAATCAAATCTTCTTTATTATAATTCTGTTGAAGACAAATATTCTCTAAAAGCTCAAATCAATTCCCTGGTGTTTTTTGTAAGGACATAAATTATGTAATTACCAACTAAACAAATGCCAACAGAGAGATGAGAGTTATGTTTTCTGGCGTTGGGATATTATCAATATAAACCATCTGCAATCTCTCAATCCATTTCAGGGCAAATAAATACGTGTATATCTTTGGCTAGGTTGTCATGTGATTAGTAACCTACGCGTTTTTAAGGACGTAGCCGCGTCTCCGCTGTTTGCTGCCATAAAGTACCTGTTGTGTGTTATTTCTATTCCCTGGACAGGTCTTAAATCTCCCTCCACACCCAGTCAACTTGCACCTTGTAGCTGGCTCACTGGAAGATTTGATTACACCTTTACTTTCCCGGGTTAGAGGTTAAGTACTGGGAAGGAAATGCCCTCCGGCATCCCGCTCAGTGACCACTATCGGGAGCGCTAACGTCCCTAAAAGGGAACCCAATTCTCAGCCGTCAAATAAAATCAAGGAAACCGCCTTTTTTTTCATTAGCGACCTCTCTCACATGTCCGAAGGCGTTTTCTCCCTAAATGTGAAAGAATTACCAAAGGAAAGAAGAGGAGGCAAAGGATGGGGGTCGAGGGAAGGAAGAAAGATTGTAAAATCAAAGCTTTGTACCTCTTTAAAAAGGTTTTGGCCTGACGGTAGCACGGCCCTTTTGGCCTGAAGGTAGCACGGCCCTTTTGGCCTGAAGGTAGCACGGGCCCTTTTGGCCTGAAGGTAGCACGGGCCCTTTTGGCCTGAAGGTAGCACGGGCCCTTTTGGCCTGAAGGTAGCACGGGCCCTTTTGGCCTGAAGGTAGCACGGGCCCTGTTGGCCTGAAGGTAGCACGGGCCCTGTTGGCCTGAAGGTAGCACGGGCCCTGTTGGCCTGAAGGTAGCACGGGCCCTGTTGGCCTGAAGGTAGCACGGGCCCTGTTGGCCTGAAGGTAGCACGGGCCCTGAAGGTAGCACGGCCCTTGTTGGCCTGAAGGTAGCACGGCCCTTGTTGGTCTGAAGGTAGCACGGCCCTTTTGGCCTGAAGGTAGCACGGCCCCTTTGGCCTGGGCTTTAGTCGCAGCACTACAAAGCCCTGGCCATGTAAAACTGTCCTAGTCATTAAGCCACTTCCTTGTGTAAGCATAGGTGACAATTTTATAGTCCCAGCACTTCAACAATCACAGGGACCCAAATGGTTTTAATTACTTTTGTTTTATGTCCGGGGAACAAACACTTTAAATGAAGGTAGCTCGCTAGAAATATCTTCACAGGGACCTTGTTGATCGTCTAAATTTGTATCTATCTGTTTTATATGATTACAACATAGATTAAAACATATTATTCAATATGATCACAACTTGGATTGTTTATCTAAGAATGATCAACTACTTCCCAGTTGTGTATCTTGATAAAACAACAGAATAAACTTGAGACCAGGTCTTTACTCTTTGTCATTGATGTGAAAAATCACATTTGTACATATTTCACATGTATAAACCATGAGATATCCAAAATATGCATCTTTGTTATTATGTTTTAAAATATTTTCACTAATCTTTTTCCCCACACAGTGGGTCTATTTAAGAAGCAAACATAAATAAAACAGGCCACAAAAACAAAGAACTGTGAAGTCTTTAAAACACACACACACACACAGAAGAGTAAAAACTTTCTATACATTTCTTATCATGAATGAAGCAAGCCATGCAAACTACTCAGAATGCATAATGAATTGTATACATCATATGTCAAATGAATTAGCATGTAGGACTCAGAAAGAGGGGCATGGGAGTCTCTGCTAATTGGCAGCGAGGGTTCATGCATAATTATGGGCCGAGCGGCTTCCTTTGCCGTGCTTCTGTGCCAGTAGCTGAATAACGAGAAGAGAGAGAGAAACAAAGGGCATGGTGGTGGCTGTCCGGGGGAGTTGAGGGGCGGAGGAGGGGCGGGGGGGTACAGCTCATCTCGACAGCAGCTCATCAGGAACAAGAAAAACCCTGCGACTGTCGTCAATATCCCCCCATTTTTTTTATTTTGTTATTATAGTTTTTTTATTGTGCAAATTCCCATTACTCCTGTGCTTAATTCAACTATACTGTTTTACTAATTAAATGTTTCTTATTAAAAGGACATTGTCAAGTGTTACATTTAAAAGGTCCTATTAAAAATAAATAAAACATTTTTCAATGTATTTTTTACTTAGATATCTTTCTGTGCAATAATAAAAGATGACATAATATTTGAGATAAATCTGCGCTAAACAATATCTCGAGAGGGAGTTGAACCTACAATCTTCAATCTACTACTAAAACAATACTTCATAGTTGTCATTGATAGGTTGGACTTCCAATTGTTTGTCCTGGACAAAATAACTAAATGAATAATATTAAATGGGGGAATTCAGGAGTTTAGTATTCTGTAACTGACTAACTTCAAGAGGCTAACACTCGGATGCATACCGCTTCCAAAGAAACACTATCATCCTCTACATTTGAGTTTCTTTCACTTCCAAAACCTCACCGTCTCCACAATCAATTAAGAAATGTAATCTGCACATTATAAAGAGTGAAGTGAGGATATTACAACTTTATATTGTATTAATTTATGAATAACTAACGATAAAATACGTCTTTCCTCATACGTTATATAATTGTGACAAAATTAATTTCTAAAAACAATAGAAATACTGAAGTGGATTTGCGTACCCGGTTGATCCATCGGCCAATAGGAAGAGAATACGCTGCCTTGTTGGAATGTACTATTTGTAAGTGGTATGTGTGGTACCTGAGCAGACAGATGCAGACGCGGCAGCCGGACGTGAGTCTGCAGAAGCCAAACCTCTGCTTGCTCTCGATGTCCGTCAGCACAAAGGTAAAATTCTGTCCCACCTGCCTCTGGGAAACCCTGGGAACAGGCACGCACGCACGCACGGGACAGAGACAACACACCATTAGCACAACCAATTACCAGGATGTATTACCACACAGTCACCTACGGAACAGAAATACCAAACCATTAATTGGGAAAAACAAAATGGGACATTCATCAAGTGTTTCAGAGAATGGTGAAAATGAGTTGTGAACATGTAATGGTTTGAGTTTTAACCAGGATGTTGTACATTATAACAGCAGAGGAGCGACACAACAAACTTACAATAACATTATTATGAAGATATTTATACAGAAGAGCCAAGCACTAGTGACTTGGCGATAGCGATACACAGAGAACGTCGCTCAACATTTACACTATGTTTCATCCTTTACAGACCTACAGTATGAGACCAATGAGTCTACACTTGAGTCAGTGAGACAACTAAATCTGTTTGTTTCTTATTTAAATAAGGACATTTTTGGGGGGGCTAAAGTGGCTAACTACTCACCTAGCACTAAGTGTCTCAACCTAACGCTGACTAGAAGACCAAGATCCCTACGAAACCTTTCTCTATGTCCCTGACTGTTGAGTGTGTGAGAGTTGGGGAGGTGTTCTCTCATGCAGTTTCATCACTAGATGGCAGCAGTTTAGCTTGTGTGTCCTCCATGCTAAAAACAAACAACACTTTTCATATCATTCTCCAGGAAGCAAAATAAGAGCAGAATCCTCTACAGACGGCAATTTCCAAATCGAGATAAAATTATTCATCAGACTGGTACCAAGTCTAGAGATATAGTTATTCAGACTGGTACCAAGTCTAGAGATATAGTTATTCAGACTGGTACCAAGTCTAGAGATATAGTTACTCAGACTGGTACCGAGTCTAGAGATATAGTTATTCAGACTGGTACCGAGTCTAGAGATATAGTTATTCAGACTGGTACCGAGTCTAGAGATAAAGTTACTCAGACTGGTACCGAGTCTAGAGATAAAGTTACTCAGACTGGTACCGAGTCTAGAGATAAAGTTACTCAGACTGGTACCGAGTCTAGAGATAAAGTTACTCAGACTGGTACCGAGTCTAGAGATATAGTTATTCAGACTGGTACCGAGTATAGAGATATAGTTATTCAGACTGGTACCAAGTCTATAGATATAGTTATTCAGACTGGTACCAAGTCTAGAGATATAGTTATTCAGACTGGTACCAAGTCTGGGGGGGGCTAACAGCAGATAGGGGGCTACCAGCAGATAGGGGGCTACCAGCAGATAGGGGGCTACCAGCAGATAGGGGGCTACCAGCAGATAGGGGGCTACCAGCAGATAGGGGGCTACCAGCAGATAGGGGGCTACCAGCAGATAGGGGGCTACCAGCAGATAGGGGGCTACCAGCAGATAGGGGGCTAACAGCAAACTCCCCTGTAGCTGAGCTCCATTATGTGGCACATACACTGCTCTCCAGTTTCTAATAAATATGATTGTGTGTGTGTGTGTGTGTGTGTGTGTGTGTGTGTGTGTGTGTGTGTGTGTGTGTGTGTGTGTGTGTGTGTGTGTGTGTGTGTGTGTGTGTGTGTGCGCACACAGAGTACAGGATTTAACAAGGGAGCAGGGGACAGAATCCTACCTCTCCACATCGAAGGGGAAGCAGAACTTGGGCACCGTCTGGAGAACCTCCTGAGAACACAACCATTAGAAAACATTTAGTTAACGTTAACACAACCATTAGAAAACATTTAGTTAACGTTAACACAACGCAAACACAACCATTAGAAAACATTTAGTTAACGTTAACACAACCATTAGAAAACATTTAGTTAACGTTAACACAACACCAACACTAAAACAACATCACCCAACATCACCCAACACAAACATCACCCAACATCACCCAACACAAACATCACCCAATGCAAACACAACATCACCCAACGCAAACACAACATCACCCAACGCAAACACAACATCACCCAACGCAAACACAACATCACCCAACGCAAACACAACATCACCCAACGCAAACACAACATCACCCAACGCAAACACAACATCACCCAACGCAAACACAACATCACCCAACACAAACACAACATCACCCAACGCAAACACAACATCACCCAACGCAAACACAACATCACCCAACGCAAACACAACGCACACACAACACCTTTCATTGATAAGCCATTATAAATGTTTTATAAACACTAAATGATTGTACATGCTTAAAAACGAAGAAACATTTTATGTATTAATAGTGTGAACAACAGTTGATTCATTATTAATAATTCATGTATTTTCATTCATACACAACCCTGTACATTTTGCCTAATCAAACACAACAGACTTAATCAATCAAATGACTTGTTGAAGAAGGATTAATTAAAAAGTCTAATAGAGATAAAATCATCTCATGAAATAATTAAAATCAGGCTAAATAACCGACATACAACAGACATGACTTAATGTTCAGAGATGAGGAGTGTTGCAGTTGAGAGAATCAGGGCTAAAACGGTTTCTATTCTATAGATCCCACAGCTTAAATCATTAGCTACGATAACCTACATCAATTATCAGGGGTGATGATGGGGGAGGGAGGGATGGAAGGAGGGAGACTTTGGTGGCGGCAGATTGCTGTGACAATGAGCTAAGCAGCTCTGGGGGTACAGAACGGGCAGGGTGGAGGGGGGGTACAGAACGTGCAAGGAGGGGGGGGGGGGGGGTACAGAACTGGCAGGGTGGAGGGGGGGTACAGAACGTGCAAGGTGGAGGGGGGGGTACAGAACGGGCAGGGTGGAGGGGGTGTAGAGCCTTAAGGGCTTTACCTCCCAACACCTCCCCTGGGGGGGACCTGCCCTTCAACCCCCCACCAGGGGCATATGGATTTAGACAAGGAGCAGAGCTGAGCACCATATGAAACATCTGTCTGTCTGAGGGGTGAGTCTGTCTGCCTGCCTGACTGAGGGGTGAGTCTGTCTGCCTGCCTGCCTGCCTGAGGGGTGAGTCTGTCTGCCTGCCTGCCTGCCTGAGGGGTGAGTCTGTCTGCCTGCCTGCCTGCCTGAGGGGGGAGTCTGTCTGCCTGCCTGCCTGCCTGAGGGGGGAGTCTGTCTGCCTGCCTGCCTGCCTGAGGGGGGAGTCTGTCTGCCTGCCTGCCTGAGGGGGGAGTCTGTCTGCCTGCCTGCCTGCCTGAGGGGGGAGTCTGTCTGCCTGCCTGCCTGCCTGAGGGGGGAGTCTGTCTGCCTGCCTGCC